>NW_027213616.1:45000-47500 GCF_042767895.1 Penaeus vannamei | reverse complement strand
AGTAGAGAGCAGCCAGTGTTAAAGATTTCCTATCATGCTGTTGCTCGCCCTACATTTTTCTTTTTTTCTCTCTCTCTCTCCCTCGGGTTCTTGCTGGCATCCTGTCTTTTATTATTAGCATCATTATTGTTGTTCTTGTTGATGTTATTGCTGCTGTTATTTTATGAATTGGTTATAATTGTTTGTTGTTGGTTTGTTGTGTTTTTGTTTTCGTTATTTTTTCTGTTATAACTATTTGTGTTACGAATGTCATTATGAACATCCTTCTGTCGTTTCTGATGTTTCTCTTTCGTCTTTATACTTTATTTTCTTTATTATTTCGTCTTTATTTCTTATTTCCTTTTATTTTTTTATTTCGTCTTTATTCCTTATTTTCTTTTTTTTCTTTTTATCTCTTTATTTCGTTTTTGTATTCTTGCTCTTCATTTTTTTTCAATACCCTTTCCGTTCATGATGATCGTTATTTTTTATTATTATTTCTTCCACTTAATCCTCGCCATTCTTCTCTTGCTATTCTTCTTCCAAGGCTTTCGTATCTCGTTATCTCTCTTCTTCATCCGTCTTTCTCTTCTTCCCTTTCTTTCCCTTCTTGGTTTCTTTTTGTTTCTTCTTTGTCTCTATTTATTCATCTTTTCCTTTTTCGTTTTGTTTCCTTGTCTAGATGATCTTCTTTATCTATATCTTCCTTCTTCATCTCTCTAATACCTTCTCCCTTCTTCTTCTCATTATTCCCTTCTCTGTTTTCCCTCTCTTTATTCCCGTCTTTCTTCTTTTGTATCCTCTCCTCCCTTACACTTTTTATCCACCTCTCCCGTCTTTCTATTTTAACCACCTCTCCCTTTCTCATTTTATCCAACTCTCCCTTCTTCATCTTATCCACCTCTCCCTTCTTTTTCCTTTTATCCACCTCTCCCTTCTTCCACTTTTTATCCTCCTTTCCCTTCTTCCTCTCTTTATTCCCGTCCCCAGTTTATCCACGTCTCCCTTCTTCCTCTTTTTATTTTCGTCCCTATTTTATCCACCTCTCCCTTCTTTCCCTCTTTATTCCCGTCCCCATTTCATCCGCCTCGTCCTCCTTCTCTTTATTCTCGTCCCCCATTTCATCCATCTCGTCCTCCTTATTTTGAATTCTCTCCCCATATCCTTCTTCCCCTCTTTATTCCCGTCCCCATTTCATCCATCTCGTCCTCCTTATTTTTAATTCTCTCCCCATATATCCCTTCTTCCTCTCTTTATTCCCGTCCCCATTTCATCCATATCGTCCTCCTTATTTTTAATTCTCTCCCGATATATCCCTTCTTCCTCTCTTTATTCCCGTCCCCATTTCATCCATCTCGTCCTCTTTATTTTTAATTCTCTCCCCATACATCCCTTCTTCCTCTCTTTATTCCCGTCCCCATTTCATCCATCTCGTCCTCCTTATTTTTAATTCTCTCCCCATACATCCCTTCTTCCTTTCTTTATTCCCGTCCCCATTTCATCCATCTCGTCCTCCTTATTTTTAATTCTCTCCCCATATATCCCTTCTTCCTCTCTTTATTCCCGTCCCCATTTCATCCATCTCGTCCTCCTTATTTTTAATTCTCTCCCATACATCCCTTCTTCCTCTCATTATTCCCGTCCCCATTTCATCCATCTCGTCCTTCTTATTTTAAATCTCTCCCCATATATCCCTTCTTCCTCTCTTTATTCCCGTCCCCATTTCATCCATCTCGTCCTCCTTATTTTTAATTCTCTCCCCATACATCCCTTCTTCCTCTCATTATTCCCGTCCCCATTTCATCCATCTCGTCCTTCTTATTTTAAATCTCTCCCCATATATCCCTTCTTCCTCTCTTTATTCCCGTCCCCATTTCATCCATCTCGTCCTCCTTTTTTTAATCCCTTCTGCCTCTCTCCCCTCTTCCCTCGCCACGACTTCCTTGGCGGTCGATATGCTTTATTATTTTTTCCTGGAATTTTCCCCATCGGCTTAGACAGCATAGGGAGGAGGGGGAGGGGGGGGGGTAAGGTGAGAGGCGGGGCATAGTGTGGAATAGGTGACCTGGATTTGCTAGGGGAAGGTAGGGTGGCTTGGAGTTGGTTTTGCAAGGAGCGGGTTATGGGAGTGGCTTCACAGGTTATTGGTAGTTTTGTGCACTAAGAGGTGATTTTAGGGTATGGCGTCACAGGTCAATGGTGAATTCAGGCGCTAAGAGGTGATTTCATGTGATCCAGGTCAGGTCAGGTGGCTCGGTTTTGGTTTTGTAACGAGCGGGTCAAGGGTGTGGCGTCACGGGTTCTAGTTGATTTTGTGTGGTAAGAGAAGGTGATTTCATGTCGTGGTCCAGGTCAGGTCAGGTGGCTTGGTTTTGGTTTTACAAGGAATAGGTCAGGAGTGTGGCGTCACAGGTCATATTCTTTTTTGATTTACGAGGATTAGGTCAGGTTATTTAGCGTGGATTTGCGAGGAACTCGTTCGGCGTTTTGACGGTCATTTACGAGGGGTAGGTTAGGTGAC
>NW_027213616.1:32500-40000 GCF_042767895.1 Penaeus vannamei | reverse complement strand
CTCTCTCTCTCTCTCTCTCTCTCTCTCTCTCTCTCTCTCTCTCTCTCCCCCTCCCTCCCTCCCTCCCTCCCTCCCTCCCTCCCTCCGTCCTTCCCGCCTCTCTCTCTCTCTCTCTCTCTCTCTCTCTCTCTCTCTCTCTCTCTCTCTCTCTCTCTCTCTCTCTCTCTCTCTCCCTCTCCCTCTCCCTCTCCCCTCTCCCTCTCCCTCTCCCTCTCCCTCTCCCTCTCCTCCCTCCCTCCTTCCCTCCCCCCTCTCTCTATCTATCTATTTATCTATCTCTTTACTACTGTCATCAATGTTTAAGTCGCCAATTTGATTTTCTGGCTCTTCGATCTGTAATAAAATGGAAAGCACAGTCATCAATACAAACAAATAATAATAATTAAAACTGTAGAGCCACGGGACCTGTGTAGGGTGTCCTAGGGCCTAAATCTTCAAGAAGTTTCGATTACTTTGGAGGAAAATGTGGCTTATTTTGGAGAAAAATGTTCTGGTAATGCCAATAGTGATGTCTTTATAAAATCGATTTTAATAGTTTTTGAATAAAGAACGAGGTTGTGTGTGTGCGCGCGCGCGTTTGGAAAAGCCCTATTTTTTCGTTTTCCTGCGTTATAAGTGAGCAAAATACAGAAGAGACAAAATATCAAATCAAAGGAAATTGGATATACCTTATAAAAGTTCAGTAAAAGCGTCTATGTAAAAATAGTGGTTGGCACCTACAGGAAGTTTTTCTTTCTTTTTTATAAAACCAAGACGTATACTGTCTCTTTAGAAGCTTTTCTTAAAAGATTTATTTACAATGTGTCAATATTTAGCTTTCTGCAATAGATGTTAACTACTGTCGAGCGTTGGAAGAAAATGCTTAAGATTTTTTCCTTTTCTTTTTTAACGGTTACCTTGATCAGAATCTGTACCTTTCATTACCGCGTAAGTTTTTTTTTCTTACCATAATCAATATAAAATTCAAGGTCCTTCAGGAAGATTCTAAATATGTTTTTCTACGGTCGATGCTAAGTAGGCTACAAACGTATAAAAAATGTCAGATCCGACAACGGTTGGCTGATCTCAGGAAATGCAAATAGACTCTTTTTTAACCTCTTGTCTCATCACACCGCGGGTAAAAAACGCACTTTCAAGGGCTTCAGAGAACTACAGCACGTCACAAGGCACTCGGAACACCACAGCATTTTATAAGGGTTTTAGAGTATAGTACAACACTTTACAAGGGCTTTAGATAATAGTCCAGGGCTTCATAAGGCTTTGGAGAGTAGTACGGCACTTCACAAGGCTTTAGAGTATACTACAGCACTTTACAAGGGGTTTAGAGTATAGTATGGGACTTTACAAGGCATTTGAAAATAGTGCAGGACTTAACATGCCTTAAGAGAATAGTGTAGCATTTTACAAGGAATTTAGAGAATAGTACAGCACTTAATAAGGCTTTAGAGAATAGTATAGCACTGCATGAGCTTTAGAGAATAAATCAGTACTTTACAAAGCTTTAGAGTATAGTACAGCACTTAATATGACTTCAGAGAATAGTGCAGTACTGTACAAGGAATTCAGAGAATTGTACAGAACTTAAAAAGGAATTTAGAGAAGAGTGCAGCACTTTGCAAAGCTTTAGAGAATAGTGCAGCACATTGCAAGGCTTTAGAGAATAGTGCAGCACTTAATAAGACTTTAGAGAATAGTACAGCACCTTACCTAACTCTTGCTTTGGAGGGAAATTACTGTAATGTGACACCGTGTTATGGAGTCACTGCTTTTCGTGCAGTTAATGCGAATTTGCACTTTACTGGAATGTTGTTGTTCTGATGTCGAGAGGTTCAGGTCAGCGAGAGGCAGAGAAGTCGGTGTAATCTCAGAACATTCTTCGGCAATTTTCTCAGGAGTTAGCAACAGGAATAAAGGTATTGATTGTTTGCATCCTGCTTGTATTTTTTGTTGAATTACGTTTTTGTTGTTCATGTCAAGCAGGCTGTATATAGGATGTATTTTGTTACTCAGATTATTTTCGTATACAAAGTTTGTGGGTGCAGAATTGAAGTTGCTCTGGCCGGGGCTTCGGCTTTCTTTGTTGTTCTTTGTTATTATTTGATTGAACCTCGTTGGTATTGTTATTCTTTGATTAAACATCATTGGTATGGCTTTCTTTGTGCAGCTGTTGGCACCAGTGACATCTACAGTGGGAGGAAAAGCACGCGAGTTTTCTGCCACCGTCATTGCATTCTCTCTTCTCGACTTCCCTTTCTCTCCTCACCTTCCGTTCCTTATCTCTTCTTCGTTCCTTCCCTCTTGCATCCCATCCTCTTTCCTCTCTCCCTCCGTCTTGCATCTCATCCTCTTTCCTCTCTCCCTTCCCCCTTTCTTCCCTTCGTCCCCCTCTCTCCTTCCTTCTTGCATCCCATCCTCTTTCCTCTCTCCCTCACCCTCCACCCTTTCCTCTCCCCCCCTACACTTTTCCCTCAATCTCTCCCTCTCCACTATTCCCTCTCTCCCCTTCCTTCGTCCCTTTTCCCTCCCTTTTCCCCTCCCTCTTTGAACCCTTCCCTCAATCTCTCCCTTCCATCTTCCCTCCACCCTCCCTTCCTTCCCTCCCTTCCTGAACTCCATCCCATTACTCTCACCGCGACGCCTTTATTCTACTGTTTGGAAACAATCGCACAGGAAACCGGCGGGAGGTGGATGTGCAGAGGACTGTAAATCTTGTTTATAAGATTAACGGATTCATTGCGGGTACGGCATGGCGGTTTGGAGGGAGGGGGGAGGAGAGGGTAATGGAGACGTGGTTCCCCCCCCCTCTCCCCACCATCACCACCACCAACCATACTCAGATGCTGGTGGGGGGGAGGGGGTAATGGACTGCCACCATACTCAGGGGGAGGAAGGGGAGGAGGGGAAGGGGGAATGGGGCTGTGGTTTCTTCCCCCCCCCCACACCACCACCACCACCACCATACTCAGGTGCTGGTGGTGGTGGCGGTGATCTCTCCGCCATGAAAGGGGGGTGTGGCTTGCTCTAATGGCTCCTCCCCCTTTCCCCTCTTCGCTTGGGCGTGGCCCCTCCTACTTCGTTGCAGATTTTATTTTCTGCGGTGGGTGAGGTCGCTCTTTGCTTGTTTTACGATTTCTTTACGTTTGCAGATGCACGTGCAAGCATATAGGATGTATGTGCTACTTCGATGTATCGTTATTATTATTTTTGGCTTTTCTTTAAGTAACTTAAGTATGTGAATGTGTGTGGATATTTGTTATATATATGAATATAGATATATGTATATATATGTATGTATGTTTGCATGTATGTATGTATGTATATATGTATAATTACATACATACATATATATATATATATATATATATATATATATATATATATATATATATATATATGTGTGTGTGTGTGTGTTTGTGTGTGTATAATTACATACATATAAATATATATATATATATATATATATATATATATATATATATATATATAGATAGATAGATAGATAGATAGATAGATAGATAGATAGATAGATAGATAGATAGATAGATAGATAAATATACGTATATATATATGTATATATACGTGTATATATGTATCTATGTATATACTTATGTATATATATATATATATATATATATATATATATATATATATATATATGTATATGTATATATATACGTATATATATGTATATATACGTGTATATATGTATCTATGTATATACTTATGTATATATATATATATATATATATATATATATATATATATAGACACACACACACACACACACACACACACACACACACACACACACACACACACACACACACACACACACACACACATATATATATATATATATATATATATTATAAATAAATGTGTGTGTGTGTGTATGGATGTATGGATGTATATATATATATGTTTATGTGTATAATATATATATATATATATATATATATATATATATATATATATATATATATATATATATATACAAACACACACACACACACACACACACACACACACACACACACATATATATATATATATATATATATATATATATATATATATATATATATATATATATATATATATATGTATATGTATATATATATGTATATGTATATATATATATATATATATATATATATATATATATATATATATATATATATATATATATATACTTACTAGATACTAGATATTCTATATATATAAGTGTAGGCGTGCATGAGTGGGTATATACTATACATACGAATACATCAAAATGCAGACCCCATAATTAATTGTGTACCTAGCGTGAGTGCGCCGCCTAGGTAAGCAAGTCGCGCCGCCCTCTAATTCCCCCGCGGGCGCCCAGAGCGAGAGTGGGCGGGGGCGGCTGATGAGGTTCGCCCGCCCGAGTGCCTCCGACGGCGAACTGGAACTTTATCATCATTCCATCTTTCTTCGTCTTTTTTTTCTCGTCTAAGGTCTTGTTCTTTGTTTTTTTTCTTATCTAAGGGGTTTTTTCTTTGTTTTTTATTATCTATGGTCTTTTTCTGTCTTTTTTTTTCTCATTCTTGTTCTTCTTTTTCATCTTTTTTTTCTCTTATCTTCGGTCTTTTTCTTCTTCGTTTTTTTTTCTCATTCTCGTTCTTTTTCGTTTTTTTTTGTCTCATCTTCATTGTTCTTATTTTTCGTCTTATTCTTATCTTCGTTCTTTTTTTCGTCTTTTTCTCATCCTCGTTGTTCATCGTCATTTTTCTCATCTTCGTTCTTCTTTTTCGTTTATTTTCTTGTCTCCTTTTCCTGCTGTTCTTCATCTTCTTTTTACCAATTTTTATTGTCTGCTTCAGAAAAATGGTTCGTCGTAAGGTAATTCTACTTCAAGGTTCTCTCTCTCTCTCTCTCTCTCTCTCTCTCTCTCTCTCTCTCTCTCTCTCTCTCTCTCTCTCTCTCTCTCTCTCTCTCTCTCTCTCTCTCTCTCTCTTCTTCTCTTTCTCCTCTCTCTCTCTCTCTCTCTCTCTCTCTCTCTCTCTCTCTCTCCCCCTCTCTCTCCCCTCTCCCTCTCCCTCTCTCCTCCCTCCCTCCCTCCCTCCATCTTCCTCTCCTTCTCCCTTTCTCTATCCCTCTCCTCCTCTCCCTCCCTCTTCCTCTCCTTCTCCCTTTCTCTGTCCCTCTCCTCCTCTCCTTCTCACTCTCCTTCTCTCCCTCCGTCCCTCCCTCCCTCCCTCCCTCCCTCCCTCTCTCTCTCTCCTTACCATCCCTTCTCCCTCCCCTTTTCTCCTCTTCCTTTACCCCTGTATCCTGTTCGCACTCTAGTAGTGTTATCAAAGCGGTGAGGCAATTGCAGGTTTCCTGTGACAGTCGTCATTGCAACACCAGATCATCGGCTGCGATTGCGAGACGGTTGCAAGGAGATCAGCGGCGGACTGTTGCTCTGCGTCTATTCTCGTGTGCTTTGTTAAGTCTTGTGTCCTTATGCACACTCGCGTAACACGTACGTACACGCGCGCACGCACACGTACACGTACACGTACACGTACACGTACACATACATACACACATGCACATACACACACACACACACACACACGCACATTTTCCCCCTCCTTACTTCTGTTCCTATTTCGTCTTCTCCAAGCCATTTGTCTGCCGTGCGCAGCTGCAGATAATTTTCCGGGAAAATGGAAAGCAACGTAAAGAATTTAAAAAAATTGAATTAAGAAGGCAGCCGAGCGGGAGGCAAAGATTCCTTAAGCAGCGGGCAGGAATTCGGGATTGCGAATTTATAGAAAATGTGCAAGCAAAAACTTTGGACTCATAAGCATAAGTAACTTTTCATCATAAACACAATTTCACGGCGGGGCAACTCGGCCGCGGCGGCGCAACGAGCAATCAGCGATATGAATTATTTATTTATACGGATTTACATACATACATCCGTAAATATGTGTACACGCACGCGCACGCAGGAACACGCGCGCACGCAGGAACACACGCGCATGCAGGAACGCACGCACGCGTGCACACACACACACACACACACACACACACACACACACACACACACACACACACACACACACACACACACACACACACACACACACACACACACACACACACACACACACGAACAAATAAATATGTGAAGAAGAGTTCGCTGAGCATCGCTTTCCCAACATCGCCCCTAATTATTTCGCTCCCTCTGTCTCCTGCGCCTTCCTCGCCCGAGAACTTTCTTCAGAAAAAAACGCCATTACTCGGATTTAAAATTCTCCGACTTAGAGTAAAGATGCTGATCGTCTTGCTTTTCTTCCCTTTTCTCCTTTGGGATAATTGCATCATTTACTTCCCTTCATCTTTGTCTTTCTTTGCCGTTTTGTTTTCTTTGCGTTCGTTTTCGAGAAAAAAAGATGTATGCGTGTGTGTTTGTGCGTAGATATCTATTTGTCGATCTTTATATATTATATATATATGTATGTATGTGTGTGTGTACATAAGTGTGGGCTTATGTGTGTGTGTGTGCGTGTGTATGTGCGTGCGTGCGTGCGTGTGTATGTGCGTGCGTGCGTGCGTGTGTGTGCATCCATTCTTATACATATAAAATATTTTCCCCCTTTGTTAGCTTTCCGATTTTCCTTGTTTGTTGTAATTTTCCCATCTGTCTTTCGCAGAACAAACATTTATTTTCATTCTGGACTCGACTTTATTTTCGTTGCCTCCAATTGTTTTTTGGTTGGGTTTCATGCATTTATTTCTATTTTTGATTTTTTTTAAATCCTCTCTTCTTCCCTTTCCTATTTTTTTCCTGCAAGACTTTCGCGTCTGGTTATTCCTTTGTTCTTCTTCATTCCGACTTTCCCTTCTTTCATCAATTCTCCATTTTCTTTTGTTTCAGAGAGAGAGAAAAATAGAAATGGAGAAAGAGATTGAAATAGAGAGATGAAAGGCAAAGAAAAAGAAATATGAAAGATAGACAGAGAGAGAGTTTAGGAAAGATGAGAGACAGAGAGAGTGTAAGGAAGAGTAGAGATAGAGAGAGAGTGCAAGGAAGAGTAGAGATAGAGAGAGAGTGTAAGGAAGAGTAGAGATAGAGAGAGTGTGTAAGGAAGAGTAGAGATAGAGAGAGAGTGTAAGGAAGAGTAGAGATAGAGAGAGAGTGTAAGGAAGAGTAGAGATAGAGAGAGAGTGTAAGGAGTGGGTAGAGATAGAGGAAGAGTGTAAGGAGTGGGTAGAGATAGAGGAAGAGTGTAAGGAAGAGTAGAGATAGAGAGAGAGTGTAAGGAAGAGTAGAGATAGAGAGAGAGTGTAATAAAGATAAGAAATAGAGAGAGAGAGTAAGAAAGATGAAGAGGGAGAGAGAGATGAAAGACAGAGAGAAAGAAAGACGGAAGATAGAGAGAGAGAGAGATTGTAAGAAAGATGAGAGATAGAGAGAGAGAAAGTAAGAAAGATCGATAGAGAGAGAGACAGATAGAAGCAGGAGAATTCGAGAGAGAGAGAGAG
>NW_027213616.1:22500-27500 GCF_042767895.1 Penaeus vannamei | reverse complement strand
CTATTAATCGTCTCAGGGAGTGCCAGTGGGTCATACCCTGTGGCGTCGGAGTACCATCTGGCCGAGGGGGAGGTCCTTGCTTCCCCTCTGTGTAGCTGCAGGAGAGTGGCAAGGCCTGTAGCTTGGGGTGATTGATCTTTCGGCATGGGTGATTGATCATGGGATTTGTGGGCATACCCTTGTCATTTTTAGCTATTCTGTCAAAAAGCTCGTTCCCTCTTTTGGCAATGTGGCTGGGGACCAAGTATATAATGATTCCTCTACCCTGAGCAAGAATCCTCTGCGCTATGGTAAGCACAGTGGTCAGGAGGCAGACGTCGTTAGGCATGCTGTCAGTGGCTGCCCTTAGATCCTGTATGTATAACCACGGGTCCTTCCCTCGGGGGCGCGTGGGCGAGGGCTCTTATGATCGCAACTGCCTCTGCCGGAAGCGATGAGGCATTGTCCGTTGCCCTCATGGATGTTGTGGCGTCCCTTGCTGCAAAGGCGGCGCTGGCAGGGTGGGTTACGGGGTCGACTAATCCACCCGTAAAGTAGGTTCTACTGCCCGGAGGATTGATGGCTGCAATGACCCCTGCAGTCTCTCTGGCGCGGTCTTATATAAGCCTCGTCGAGTAGGTTGCCGGTTTTTCTTTTGTTTTTCTTTTCTTTTTTCGTCGGCGTTTTCTTTGTTTGTTGGCAGGATTACTCGAGAAGTTACTGATGGATTGTAGTGTCGTTTTGTAAGTTGGTTGGCCATGGGTAGGTCATATATATGTGTGTGTAATCATATATGTAGTATGTATATAATATATATACATATATATATATATATATATATATATATATATATATATATATGTGTGTGTGTGTGTGTGTGTGTTTGTGTGTGTGTGTGTGTGTGTGTGTGTGTACGTGGACATATGTACTTACAGGTATGTATGTCTGATTGTATATGGATGGTATGAGTATATATGCTTTTATGCGGCTATTTTTTGCGCCTGTATGGCCGCAAAAAACAAGGTGTAACATATTTACCGAACGCCGCTTATCCCAAGACACCCTCCCACACACAAGACACACGGCCTGGGTTTGGGAATCTTCGCACACAGAGGCACTAATCAGAAAAGCACACACCAATTTAGAAATGTACACAGAGCCGCGAGGAAATAAAATGCACTTACACACACACGCGCGCGCACACACGGGAGCGAGAGGAGGGTATGTGTGTGTGTGGAAATAAAATGCACTTACACACACACGCATACACACGAGCGAGCGAGAGAGAGAGGAGGGTGTGTTTTTTTTTCAGAAGCGTATACACAGCATTAAGGTGGTGGTAATCTCAGTCACGTTCCGGGGAGGTTCATGGAATATTTATTTCAATTAGCACGCTCTCCCGCAGATATATTTGCGTAGGCCTCAATTTAGTTAATTGTGTGATATTCCTCAGGGGGAGGCACGGTGAGAGGAAGGGAGGGGGGGGGGATTTTTGTGCGGCGGAAGGGGAGAGGGAGGAGGATGTGGGAGAGGGGAAAGGGGACGGGGTATTGGGGAGGGAGGTGGAGGGAGAGGGGGAGGGGGCAATTAGTCATTGATTGTGATGCTTGGCGTTTCTTGTATCTATCTATCTCTCTTCTCTTTTTCCCGATTTCTCTTTCTCTCTCTGTCCCTCTCCCTCTCCCTCTCTTTCTCTCTTTCTCCCCCTATCCCTCTCTTTCTCTCTTTCTCCCTCTCTCCTCTCCCTTCTCTTTCTCCCTCTCCCTCTCTTTCTCCCCCTCTCCCCCCCCCCCTCTCTCTCTCTCTCTCTCTCTCTCTCTCTCTCTCTCTCTCTCTCTCTCTCTCTCTCTCTCTCTCTCTCTCTCTCTCTCTCTCTCTCTCTCTCTCTCTCTCTCTCCCCCTCTCTCCCTCTCTCTCCCTCTCTCTCCCTCTCTCTCCCCTATACCTACCTACCTACCTACTCTCATGTCTGTCTTTTTATCCAGCCAATTATAGATAGATGTGTATATGAATTTTTCCATGCAGGGTCTTTATCGCTCTCCATCTTTCTGTCCTCATCTCTGGCTCTCTCTCTACCTGTAGCTCCCTTGCACTCTCTCTATCTCTCTCCTTTCTCGCCCTTTTATCCGTCCCTCCCTCTTCCTCGGGCTAATTTTGCCATGGCGTCCAACCGAGCAAAATCTAAATATTCCCGCCATGACGCCATTGCTCCCGGCAAAGGAACAATAATCGATGGTCTTTTGTGCCATTAAGCAACTCTTTAACAACATCCCTGTCCCACCTCGACCAATCAGGTGACAGGAAGCTGGAATGACGTCACGCTCTCTTCGTGTCATCCTTTCTGATTGGCTGAGACGTTTAGCTATTGTTTCACAGGGGGAAGCGAGTTGTGCGAATAAGGGTGGGTGGATGTCAATTGAAAGAAGTGATGGGGAAAGGTGGAATGGAGTAGAAATGAGAGAGGAGGAATGGAATAGAGAGGAGAGAGAAAAGAGGGTGAAGAGAAGTGGAGAGGAGGGAAGATGAAAAAAAGATGGAGAGGAGAGAAGGATGAATAATTTGGATAACAGAAAAGAGAGAGAGAAATGAGTCAAGTGGGAAAGGAAGCACAGGTGTAAGAGGAGGAAGAGGACGACTGGATGAGAGTATAATGAAAAAAAACGAGAGAAATAGGACGAGAAAGAGAAAAATAGAGGGAATGATTTTTTTCACCAAAGTTAAAGTGGATACCATGTCCAATAAAGTTTTTTTTCAACTTTTTCTTTTCGTACGAGGGTTAACGTTATCCATCATCCATTTTATCTCATCAACAGAAGCCCCTCATTAAGGCTTAAGCTCATCCATCAGAGTATATAGGTCAGCCGCTCATCCACCAAGTAGCACGCTTTATCTGTCGAGGACAATGCATCCACCAAGGTCAATAACTAAAGTCATCCACAGAGGTCTGCAGCTGAACTCCTCCACCGGGTTCACGACAGCTGGTCTTCCACCAAGGTCATAGCAGTTGAATTCATCCACCAAGGTCATAACAGTTGAATTCATCCAGCAAGGTCATAGCTAACCTCATCCGCCGAAGAATAAGCAGCTGATCTCATCTACCAAGGAATAAGCAGTTAAATTCATCCAGCAAGGTCAGAGCTAACCTCATCCACCAAAAAAAATCAGCAGCTGATCTCATCCACCAAGGTCATAGCAGTTGACTTCACTAAGGTTAGCAAGGTAAACTCATTCACCGAAAAATCAGCAGCTAACCTCATCCACCAAGGTCAAAGCAGTTGAAGCAGCTAACCTTATCCTCCAAAGAACAAGCAGCTGACCTCATCCACCAAATAATAAGCAGCTGACCTCATCCACCAAATAATAACCAGCTGACCTCATCCACCAAATAATAACCAGCTGACCTCATCCACCAAGGTCATCCGCCCGCGTTACTTCAGCCACAGGCATCACAAGGGACACAGATCTATAAATCACTTGAACTTTAGCTTTGCCATCCAATTGCCGCCTCAGTGACCCTCTTGTCATAAGGACCGATTTCCTTTGCCGAGGATTATCAAAGGGATTAGGGTCTCTGCATATCGTCTTTGATCTCACTCTGTGTCTATTTCTCTCTCTCTCTCTCTCTCTCTCTCTCTCTCTCTCTCTCTCTCTCTCTCTCTCTCTCTCTCTCTCTCTCTCTCTCTCTCTCTCTCTCTGCCATTCTGTCTGTCTATTTCTCTTTCTCCCATCCCCCCCCACCTCTCTCTCTCTCTCTCTCTCTCTCTCTCTCTCTCTCTCTGTCTCTCTCTCTCTCTCTCTCTCTCTCTCTCTCTCTCTCTCTCTCTCTTTCTTTCTCTCTTTCTCTCTCTCTCTATCTCTCTCTCTGTCTCTCTCTCTCTCTCTCTCTCTCTCTCTCTCTCTCTCTCTCTCTCTCTCCATCTACCCCCCCCCCGCCACTCTCTCTCTCTCTCTCTCTCTCTCTCAATCTCATTCTTTCTTTCTCTCTCTCTCTCTCTCTCTCTCTCTCTTTCTCCATCTCCCTCCCCCCCCCCCCCTCTCTCTCTCGCTCCCTCTTTCTCTCTCTCTCTCTCTCTCTCTCTCCGCTCTCCCTCCCCCCCCTCTCTCTCTCTCTCTCTCTCTCTCTCTCTCTCTCTCTCTCTCTCTCTCTCTCTCTCTCTCTCTCTCTCTCTCTCTCTCTCTCTCTCTCTCTCTCTCTCGGTACATGTATATATATATATATATATATATATATATAAATATATATATATATATATATATATATATATATATATAGATAGATAGATAGATAGATAGATAGATAGATAGATAGATAGACACATAGACACATGTCTTTTTTATGTCTCTCTGTCTGTATAGATCTGCAGCATTTTCCCCCCTCTGCTTTTCCCTCCTCCGCTGTCTTCCCTTCTGTGAAATTACTCTCTCCTTCCTTTCCTCCGAAGAATTTCCTCTGTGAGTCTCTTGAATACGAAAATCTCCCTCCGTCTCGCTTTTATTTCCTTTGCCTCCTTCCCTTCCCTTCGTTTTATCTGTCTTCCGATATTCGTCGTTCTTAGCCTTTCCGGAAGAGGAGGAGGAGGAGGTGGTGTTGGATGCGTAAAAAGAGGAGGAGGAGGTGATGGAGGTGGAAATGGAAGAGGAGGAGGAGGAGGAAGTGGGGGACGAGGAGAGAAGTAGGTGGAGGGCGAGGAGGCAGAGGAAGAGGAGGAGGAGGTGGTGGAGGCGGAGGCGGAAGAGGAGGAGGAGGAGGAGGAAGTGGGGGACGAGGAGAGAAGTAGGTGGAGGGCGAGGCGGCACAGGAAGAGGTGGAGGAGGAGGAGGAGGAGGAAGGAGGGAGGGGAAAGGAAGGAGGAAGGAGGAGAAGGAAGGAGGAGGAAGGAGGAAGAAGGGAAGGAAGGAAGGAGGAAGGAGGAAGGAGGAGAGGAAAGGAGGAGAGGAAGGAGGAGGAAGGAGGAAGGAGGAGGAGGAAGGAGGAGGAGGAGGAGGAGGAGGGAGGAAAGGAGGAGGAGGAGGTGGAGGTG
>NW_027213616.1:7500-10000 GCF_042767895.1 Penaeus vannamei | reverse complement strand
CACACACACACACACACACACACACACACACACATACACACACACACACACACACACACACACACACACACGCACACGCACGCACACACACAGGCACACACACACACACACAAACATACACACACACACACACACACACACACACACACACACACACACACACACACACACACACACACACACACACACACACACACACACACACACACATATATATATACATACATATATATATATATATATATATATATATATATATATATATATATATATATATATATATATATATGCATGTATATCTAAGTGTGTGTGTATGTATGTGAGTATGTATGTACGTATGTATACATACATACGTATAGATAGATATATAGATATATAGAAATATATATATACATACATATATACACTAGATAGAGAGGGTGAGTGCAGAGTATATATACATGTATATCTATGTGTGTGTGTATGTATGTGAGTATGTATGTACGTATGTATGTATGCAAACATACATACGTATAGATAGATATAGATAGATATATAGATATATAGAAATATAGATATACACACATATATACACTAGATAGACAGGGTGAGTGCAGAGTATATATACATGTATATCTATGTGTGTGTGTGTATGTGGGAATGTATGTACGTATGTATGTATGCAAACATACATACGTATAGATAGATATAGATAGATATATAGATATATAGAAATATAGATATACATACATATATACACTAGATAGAGAGGGTGGGTGCAGAGTATATATACATGTATATCTATGTGTGTGTGTATGTATGTGAGTATGTATGTACGTAAGTATGTATGCAAACATACATACGTATAGATAGATATAGATAGATATATAGATATATAGAAATATAGATATACATACATATATACACTAGATAGAGAGGGTGGGTGCAGAGTATATATACATGTATATCTATGTGTGTGTGTATGTATGTGAGTATGTATGTACGTAAGTATGTATGCAAACATACATACGTATAGATAGATATAGATAGATATATAGATATATAGAAATATAGATATACATACATATATACACTAGATAGAGAGGGTGGGTGCAGAGTATATAAAGGTAGTACTTATATGTACTTTTGGGGAGTGAAGGATCATACAGATGGCATGCAATTACATGCATAACCATTCACTCCAACAGCAGATCACACGCTGAAATTTGACAACTTTTTGGTTATCAATTCGCGAAGAAAAATGTAAGAAGAAGAAATTGAGTGATTTCCATCATCTCGCAATCCTGAGCGAACATCATGCATTATCTTTCAATAGCTTGATGCAATACCATCATGAAAATATCATGCATAGACTTTCAACATTGCAAATCATACCCGGGGTTCACAAAGGGTTAACATGCAGTCTCATGCAACCCCCCCCCCCCCGTAGGCCTTGTGATAAAACATACACATAGTCTTGCAACTGCACGCAAGCGGGGTTTCCAACGCATGCTAGCCACGACCAAGGCATATGCTAAGCCACATGATATTATGCAACATCACACAGTCAAGCGGGGGGGGGGGGGGTCATCGTAACCAAAATTGTGGCCGCGATGTGTTCATTATTTCATGTTATTGTTATTGCTGTTGTTATAATTTTCATTATTATTGCTGTCAATATTGTTGCTGTTATTGGCATTGTTAATATAATTATTATCATTATCAATATTCTCAATATTGTGAAAATTATCGTTATCATCATCATTATCGTTGTGATTTTCATCACTACTATCACCATTATTATTGCATCATTATCATTGCTAATATCATCCTTATAATCATTTATAACATTAATATCTTTATTATCAGCAGCACCATTGTCAATAGAACATTATCATTATTTTTACCACTATCATTTTTATCTTTAATGGTAGTATTAGTACTTCCATTCGCAGCAGTAATAGTATCATTATCATTATTATCATTATTTATATAAATATTATTATAATCATTATCATTATCAACATTATTGCTGTTGTTTCTTTGTTGTCATTTTGATTTTTGTTAATAGTGGAAGGATCATTATCACAACTATTATTACCACCATTACTATCACTATCGCCATCACTTTTATTACCCTTACTATCATTGTCAACATCCCACCGCTGCCACCAGAGCTTAATGTTGAAGATAATACCAACTTCAATGGAGGACCGGCGGCATATCTGCGTTATTCTGTTGAAATGGATAGTTAATTTCAAGTGTGTATGTGATATGTACGAGAGAGGATTATAATGCTGAAATGTATAGAATCATTGCAAACTCTGGTGCTATTTTACTAATGGGTGTTTTCGCTTGGATGGTCACCTTTTCAGGATTTACGGGTGTCTACTCACATCCGAGAGGAGTTGCGAAAATTATGATATATTAGAATGTGTATAATTTTAGAAAGTGTGGTAAGGTGTACTGATACAGACAGACTGCGTGATTGATCATATCAAAAGACCAGGAAAAAAAATAA
>NW_027213616.1:0-2500 GCF_042767895.1 Penaeus vannamei | reverse complement strand
TCCTATGATTTTTCAGACAAGATCATTTTCATCGATTATCAACCTCGTTACTCTATGATCTTATTCGTTCCTACTTTGCTGGACGAAAATTGTTTTCTTGGTTAATTAACTTTGTCCAGAAAATAATACCTTGTGTTGAGTATGTTGATGTTATGGTTAGTTTTGTGTTTTATAGGATTCATGTTTTCCGACATGGTAAAAAGTTTGGTGTAGTCTTTCTCTTTCTCTCTCTCTCTCTTTCTCTTTCTCTTTCTCTTTCTCTTTCTCTTTCTCTTTCTCTTTCTCTTTCTCTTTCTCTTTCTTTTTCTCTTTCTCTCTATCTCTTTTTCTCTTTCTCTTTTTCTCTCTCTTTCTCTTTCTCTCTCTTTCTCTTTCTCTTTCTCTTTCTCTCTTTCTCTTTCTCTCTTTCTCTTTCTCTTTCTCTTTCTTTCTCTCTTTCTTTCTCTCTTTCTCTTTCTCTTTCTCTTTCTCTTTCTCTTTCTCTGTCTCTCTTTCTCTTTCTGTTTCTCTTTCTCTTTCTCTCTCTCTCTCTCTTTCTCTTTCTCTCACTCTCTCTCTCTCTCTCTCTCTCTCTTTTTCTCTCTCTCTCTCTCTCTCTCTCTCTCTCTCTCGGTCCCGCTCTCTCTCTCTCTCTCTCTCTCTCTCTCTCCCTCTTTCTCTCTCTCTCTATCTATCTCTCTACCAATCTCTCTATCTATCTATCTATCTCTATCTTTCTATCTCTGTTCACCCTCCCCCCCTCTCTCTCTTGCTTTACCTGTTTCTTTCTTTCAATTCCTTCTTTTTTATGAGACTGCTGTGTCATTCACGTTCCACGGCTCAGGCCTGAGTGAGTTGTCAACCGAATTATGAAGCCAGATGTGGCATAAAGGCGGTACTTTATCCTTCTTATGGCACCGAATGGCACTTGTGAATAGGCTTCTCACGACTGCCATAAAAGGTTGCCATACAAAACTTAGCGTACAGGGGCACCCATGCAGAGGTTACTGTGCAATGAACTACCAAACTGGATTATTATATGATGTTGCCATATAAGAGTTGCCATATAGGAGCTACCATACAGAGATATCTGTGCAATGAGCTATACCGAGTTATTATATAGCGTCGCCATGCTGGCCTACCATACCATACCATACATGGGCTGACGTACAAAGGCTACAGCATATAGACTACCATGCAAAAATGCTCTAACAATACAAATATATACAAGGACTACTAGGCAGGGCTACTTTACACGATCTACCATTGAAGCAGCTACCATACAAAGGTAAGTAGACAGCACCACCCTGCAGGCGTTTCCGTGACTCACAATCACTTAATCTTTTCTTGGGAAGGGCTGGTCACGTGACACCATCAAATATTTACGATGGCCCGGCGTGCGTTAGGCCTGCGAGGGGTGGAGGGGGGGGATGGGCTATGGGGCGGAAATGGCATATTGGGGGGGGGGGGGCGTGGCTCCTTCAGACCACCTGCTTGTATCTATTTCCTCTCATTTATTTTTTTTTTCTTTCTTTCTACGTCTTATTATCTTCCTCTTGCTTACTCGCTCTCAAGCCTGGGATTGGTTGAAGTTAGTAGATGATGAAGATAAAGAAAAAAACGCTTCGGAAAAAAAAATCCTGGCATATTTTCCCTATTTCTTCGACATTCTTCTCATCTTTTTTTTTTTTTTTCCTTTTTTTATATGTATAATACTCACTGGGTGAGCTCCCTTCCTTAATATTAGAAAGGGCTGACCTGACACTAACTCGAGGTGTCGAAATATCTTCAATATATACCTTTCGTTAACCTTCAATAACTTCCTTCGTTAGCTTTCACCATGTCGAAAGCTAATCAATTCATGGCATATATCTTTCTACATATATTTTTCTACTTTATAGATATGCCGTATTTATATCTTTACTCCATGTATATATCTTTATGTATCTTGTATCTTTATATATCATATACCTTTCTACTCTATAGATTTCCCGAAATTATGTGAGGTATATCTTTACCCTATGTATCTCTTTATGTATCATCTATATTTACATGTCATACATCTTTATACTCTATAAGTATGCCGCGTATATATTAGGTATTTCTTTACCCTATGTATATCTCTATGTATCATGTATCTTTATATAATCTGCACATCTTTACTCACCCTCAGGCAGTCTGTGTATCTCATTTATTCATGAATGCGAATGAAGTCTTGCCTCTCTTTTCAATCGCTTCGAAAAACGTCTTTCTCTGCCATACAGCTTATGAATCTAAATGTGATTTATGCAGATCATAACATAGTTATTTTCAGGCCAAATATGTACGATTTGAGCCATTGCAGGATTTTATTAAGAGCAATATGCGTGAATATACGTATATTTATCTTTTATATAATTGATAAGTTATGTACTTGTATATTGAGATATTTATTTCTTTAATTATATAATTACCTTAGTGCCAAATTGTTTATATATATATATATATATATATATATATATATATATATATATATATAAAA
>NW_027213615.1:32500-33888 GCF_042767895.1 Penaeus vannamei | reverse complement strand
AAACACCGGCCAAAAAAGACGATAAAAAAAAAACTGCGACCTGCTCTAGTTGAAAAATGCAACCCGGAGTGATGGCGCTCAGCAAATACATATACCCTAGCCCCCCTAAGAAAATAAAAGCGGGTATGCGATGTCTGACAGTGGCGCCATCTATTTAAGGGGACGGCCAACATGGAACAACCATCAAACGCAGGGTATGCTCTCACATACTGAGGCACAACGAGTAAAAAGCCCCGACGGCGGCTAAGAGTAAAACAAGCGACTCCAAAACCTATAATAAAAGAACAAATCAAAAACTAAAAAAGTAACAAGAAAACTAGTAAAATATGCGAATAAATGAGTGCGAATAAACGAGTAACGAAGATTACCAGACTAGCAAGCAGCAGCACTAAAACAACCTCGAGCTCCTATCTACTACACCCACGTCCCCAACACTAGGGACTCCCGACCCACTCTCGAAAGCTACAGCGCCGCGACCAGGGGTCACGGCGCTGACAAGCACAAGCACGAGACATAGCCACACCACGCTACCAGCCAGGTCAGCCAATAAAGGAAGAAACCAGAATTGTGTCTCCATAACCCACCAAAGTCAGGGAAAACAAATGCCTGACACTTTCTCGCTCTCTCTCCTTCTCACTCTACTCTCCTCACTTTTCTCTCTCCTCTCTCCCACTCACTCTCCTCTCTCTCTCACTCTTCTCTCCCACTCTCTCCTTCTCTCTCTCACTCTTTTCTCCCACTCTCTCCTTCTCTCACTCACTCTGCTCTCTCTCTCACTCTCCTCCCTCACTTTCTCCTCCTCTCTCTCACTTTCCACTCACTCTCCTCTCTATCTATCTATCTATCTATGAATCCTTTTCTCTCTCTCTCTGTCTCTCTCTCTCCTTCTCTCTCTCTTTTTTTTCTCTCACTCTCCTCTCTCTCTCTCTCTCTCTCTCTCTCTCTCTCTCTCTCTCTCTCTCTCTCTCTCTCTCTCTCTCTCTCTCTCTCTCTCTTCTCCCTCTCCTCGCTCTCCTCTCTCTCCTCTCTCTCTTCTCTCTCTTCTCTCTCTTCTCTCTCCTTCTCACTCTGCTCACCCTTCTCTCCCACTCTCTCCTTCTCACTCTTCTCTCTCACTCTCTCCTCCTCACTCCTCTCTCTCCCTCTTTCCTTCTCACTCTTCTCTTCCACTCTCTCCTTCTCACTCTTCTCTCCCACTCTCTCCTTCTCACTCTCACTCTCCTCTCTCACACTCCTCTCTCTCACTCTCCTTCTCTCTCTCTCTCTCTCCTCTCTCTCTCTCTCTCTCTCTCTCTCTCTCTCTCTCTCTCTCTCTCTCTCTCTCTCTCTCTCTCTCTCTCTCTCTCTCTCTCTCTCTCTCTCTCCCAATTCACTGTTAACATTTAAAC
>NW_027213614.1:0-5000 GCF_042767895.1 Penaeus vannamei | reverse complement strand
CTCTTTTACTGGTGTTTTATTTATATTCAGTTTTACTTTGCTTAAGTTTTATTTCACTAAGTGACTTTTACTTGTGTTTTATTTATATTCAGTTTTACTTTGCTTAAATTTTATTTCACTGTGACTTTTACTTGTTTTATTTATATTCAGTTTTACTTAGTTTTATTTCACTTTTTAGTCTTTTTACTTGTGTTTTATTTATAGGTTGGTTCAATGTATTTCAATTGCCTTTTCTTTCACTTGCTTTAGTTGTTTTTTTTTACTTGTTTTATGTTTGTTTAGATCTTTTAACCCCACGAAGTTTTTTTTTTTTTTTGTCTTTTGTCTGAGTTTTAGTCACGGTTTTTAGTTTTCTATTAATAAATATTGTATGATTTTTATGCTGTTTTCTGTGATCCTCCATCCTGCCAGCTACTCTAAATATTAAGACATTGAACAAAAATTTTAATATACTTTCGTCTGCTCTGCTGAATCACTACAGATCCCCCGGCTGGGGGCCGGGAGGGCAACTCAGGTCAGAAGCGGTCACAGAGAAGGTCGCTGAGGGTGTGCGACAGGGTCAAGATTGGCCTCCCCTTTTATCCGGCCAGTGGGGGCGCCAGGGGCGCAAATAGGCGTGGGTGAAGCGAGGGGCAGTGAGCGTGGGGCACGCACATGGCGCCCCTGCCAGACCACGAGGTCTAGGTGTGGACACACGTGGAAAGTAGGCATTGCATGTATTACCCTTTATATATATATATATATATATATATATATATATATATATATATATATATATATACACATTCATATATATGTACACACATACATATACATGTTAACGTGGGAAGAAACTTTTTTCCCGATTTTAGATAAACATGAAGTTATTTTACATGCAAATCCACATACAAATGCACACAAATGCATTATGGATCATCCAGAGAAATCATACATCATACCCCAAAATACACGGCTCCCGAATTAGCCAAAAGCACCACCATTTGGCAACGCGCGTGTGATCGGCCGCGGCGCAGGCGCTCTGACGGGTCCCACGCAGAACAAGCAGAAGGCCCTCAGCTGGAGAGTGTGTAAAGAGGCGCACAAACAAGGCAAGAGCAGGAGAGGAGAGAGAGAGACAAAGAGAGAGGAAGAAGGAATGGGAGGAAGGGAGACGAAGGTGGAGGGAGGGGGAATGTGGTAAAAGGTGAGACAAAGGGAGAGGGATTAGGAATGGTAAGGAGGGAATGGAGGAATTGATGATCAGAAAGGAAAGGAAGGGGTAGGAAGAACAATAAGAAGGAAAAAAGATAAACGGCGAGACGAAGGGAGAGGACGGTCGATAAGAAAGACTGAGAGAGGGAGAAGGAATGTCATAAAAAGTGAGTGGGAAGGAGAGGAAGAAATATTTATAAGAGTGAGACGAGGGGAGAAGAAGAACGAAGGATAAGAAGACCTGGGAAGAGAAAGCAATGGCAGGTTACAAGCGGGAGAGGTGCTAAAAGAAGTGGATATTGTGAAGGCGAGATAGAGATAAACGGCAGGGGAGGAAGATAAAGAGGAGAAAGAAAAGATGATAGTGGGTTTGGGCAGAGAGAGACGAGGGGAGAAAACAAGAATCGTGTGATAGGAGAGGTGAGGATGGGGAGAGTAAAGAAACAGGAGGTGGAATAGCAAAATGGAACGAAAAGGAGAAAAAGACTAAGATCGAAAGAGACGGAAGAAGATGCTGGCGAAGGGAGGAGGGGAGCGCTGCTCCTGTGCGAGGAGGTCCCGGCTGGCCTCTTGTGATCGCGTTCGCTTTGCATGAGAAAGGACGGCGAGTTATACGGCCGGGTTGGCGGTAGCGAGAGCGGGGCGGAGGGCGGGACCCACAGACGGAGAGACGGGCTCCGTGTTCGCCCGGGAAGATGTTTTATGCACAAAGAACTTCGTCGTGAGTTATGACTGTTCTCCATCAGCCGAGTCCCTTGCGGAGCGACCGCATCCCGCTAGTCAGACTTGCAAGTTTTTCTTCTTCTTTCTCTCCTTATTGTTCCGTAGCTCAAACGAAGTCAATCAGACGGACGGAAAAAAGCTGCTATACAGAGAGAGACGCGTGCAGCCAAATAAACCAAGAGCCAGATGGCCCAGCAAGCAGGCTTGCAGAGAGAAGTCATCGAAAGAAGCGAACCGTCGCCCAACGGACAGCCAGCGTCTGATCTGTCAAGAACGTGATCAACAACTAACTCCTGACTTAATAAAACACCCGCCTGTCTTCCCACAAAACTATCCATTTACCAGCCGACCGCACACCGACCCACCACCTGACCCTTGGCCGACGATCATCCTAGTCAACTCCCGACCAACAAGTCACCTACCTTGTCTATCCAATCACCTGGCCAGACAACTACTCCATGTTAGCCACTCGTAGCACAGTATAAATAACATTGGCATCGCTAAAGAGACCACTATGTTTGGGTTTACAAGAACCCACACATAAGTATTATCATAAATTGCTGAATGTTTACGCGAAACCTATGCTGCGACGTCAAGCTGCGAGAGGGGATGGGGGGGGGGGGGCACTGACTTACAGCCGAGACCTACTGTACTTTCTGAGACGTTGAGTCCGTATGGATCAAACCCCTAAATTCTCTCTCTCTCTCTGTCTCTCTCTCTCTCTCTCTCTCTCTCTCTCTCTCTCTCTCTCTCTCTCTTTCTCTCTCTCTCTCTCTCTCTCTCTAATCCCCACCATGGCCACCAGGTAGGGCGTGGTGAACAGACAAGGCACGAGTACACAGAGGCAATGTCTCTCCGCAAAGACAAATGGATTAGACTTTGACACAGAGTAAATTGGCGAGTCGCACAACTGATCCGTGCCCAGCACCCCCCCCCCTCCAAAACTGTGGATTTCGGAAATTTCAGGGGGGAGGGGTATGCTGATTTATTTTCGGGGGAGGGGGTAAGGTTAGAACGAGAGGTCAGAAGAGAGGTGAGCGAGGGCAGTGGCGTGAGGAGAGAAGAATTCGGTCAAGTATGTGTTTATTTTCCCTGTAAATGGTGTGTGTGTATCTAGTATGTATCTGCGTGCTTGTATAATACTTGTAGATAGAATCTGTAACGAAATATAAAATATAAACTGGATGAGATAGCAAAAAAGAAGAAAGAAAATCAGGAATGCACCAAATTACTTGATATGACCTTTTTAAACAGAGATCCCTAATTCTTATGGGAAGCTCGTTTCTCCGTTCCCTTATACACTCGTTACAGAGAGGGTATGTCGACAGATGGATGTGCAGGATCGGTGTAAATAGAAGAGATCCTAATTTGTGGTGATGATGATGATGATGATGATGATAATGATGACGATGAGTGATGATGATAATCATGATGACAAAGATGATGATAACGATGAGGATAATGATCATGATGATGGTAGTGGTGGTGATGACGAAGATGATGGTGATCATGAAGATGATGATAATGATGGTGATAAAGATTATAATTATGATTCTGATAACAATGGTTATTATGATATTGATGACACATGTGATGGCAACGATAATGGTTACCATATAAACAAAATATAATGAAACCTTTCTGTTTTAGCTAAAAATTACAGTGGATGAATACAGCTCCTCAGTCATAAATTGAGACCCAGATGGTGATGAATTACAGTGATCTTCATATACCATTGTAAACCACCAAAATGTTCCGGCAATTTCGGTAATCTAATTCTAAAACTTAACCTTTTCTGTTTCGTTCCCAGGCGAGTATGTCAGAAGATTTAAAGTGACGTCATATTGTGGCTAGTTACTAACACGGCCTCGTAAACCATCGGGGATTAATTAGGAAGGGCGTTTATGAGGATAATTTTGTAATAGTCTCGTATACCCTTCCTGTAGTTCTGGATGTTTTAAGCAGCGAACGAGGAAGAGTTCCTTTTCGAAAATAAGGCTGAAAATTTAAAATCATACGACGTGGAATAACTTGGTCTTGCTCATCCGTTTTTGTTTTGATAATTACTTCCTGTGTGTTACCTTACAGCTGTAATCATTCGCATCAGAGTTGCGGAAGATGCATGACCTTCATTTCACAATTTTCCAAAGCCATGTCACTCGAACGGGCGGGTTGGATCTCTCACCGCCAGGTCTCTTTTCCTGAGGAGGTCGTCTGTCTTCCTTTTGAGATGAGTAGGATATTTGATCATTTTTACTTATTGCGCTTGTCAGCATTCACTTCCGTGGGTTTGTTACATCTGCTGACTGTCTGTAAAGAGGAGAGTTTAGGGAATCCTTGGCAAGAATGAAGGCTGAATGAGATATCTCTTTCTCTGCAAATGGCGCCACCTTGCTAACCTGAGCCGGTTCCATGCGCGCCGCAAACCGAACGGCTTGGCGGGCTTTCAAGAGTGATTTGCATGTGTGTCTTCATCTATGCTTCAGTGTGCGAATGCCGACAGCAGGTACTTTTCGTCTCTCTCTCTCTCTCTCTCTCTCTCTCTCTCTCTCTCTCTGTAGGGGGAGGAGTCCCAGGACGGGCCGTAGGAGCGAGTGAGAGTGAATCTCGTGCTTCCTGTTTCGGCACAAATGAGTATATGAGGGTTCTAGTACTATGGGCAGGTTAGAAATCGTTATGTGGTAGCGTAAGGCATCTAACCTGACCGAAGGAAAAGCCTGAAGACTTGTGTTGCATAATGACAAACTCGTTAAGCGAGAATAAAAATAGATGAATAAAAGAGAAGAAACAGCAGAGATAAAAAATACGACTGAACACGACAGAAGCTTTCTAGTGTCGATAGTCAAGCTTAGACTGTTCATTCAAGATAAAACCAAGTATTAAGCAAGCCACCATTAATAATTAACACATAAATGAACAATGCATCTTAAGACTGAACAAATCACTGAAATGTCTTCAAGATAATTCATAGCCTGAGGTTCAGAGAGTTCACCAAACAAATCATGTTTCATAAAATGAGAAAAGTAAGCACGAGAGTCATTTATAAGTTCAGTAATCAATAGTTATGTTAGGTAAATGTATTTAGC
>NW_027213613.1:17500-18740 GCF_042767895.1 Penaeus vannamei | reverse complement strand
AACTATGGGCGGCGCTGTCACGGCGTCTGATGGGGACTGATGATATGCTGGGGTGGGGGAGTGGACGAAGGCGGCTAAAGGAGGGGGGGGGGGGAGTGAGGATAGAAATAGGGAGTAAGAAGGAGAGAGAGAGAGAGTCGAAAGGAATACAGGAGAGGCGGAGAGGGAGTCGTTGAGAGGAAAGGGTTAAGAGAAGGGAGAGAGAAGGAGAGGGGGAAGAAGGAGATGGAGAAGAGGGGATAGAGAGAGAGAGAGAGAGAGAGAGAGAGAGAGAGAGAGAGAGAGAGAGAGAGAGAGAGAGAGAGAGAGAGAGAGAGAGAAAGAAAGAAAGAGGAAGAGAGAAAGAAATAAAGAAAAAGAAAATGATAAGCGAGAATGAGTCGCAGAGACAAAATGAAAACCGATATATTTAAAAAGAAAAGAAAGTGAGGCCAACGAAATCGTCAGTTATTCGAGTTGATACGATAGATAATCATCGATAGATAGTCATCCCTCTCATCTCTCTCTCTCTTCCTTCCTTCGTTCATTAATTTCCTCTTTTCTCATCTTTCCTCCTCACTTACTTCCATTCCTTCTCCCTCCTCCTTCCCTATATTCCTTCCTTTCTTTTCATACCCTATTTTCCCACTCCTCGTGTCCCACCTCCTCCTCCTTTTCCCTCCCCGCTTCCCTTCCCCCTCCTAATACTGTACCCCCTTCTCCCTTCCCCCTCCCCCGCTTCTTTTCTCTTTCCTCCATCCTTCCCCCCTCCCTGTGCTCTATCTTCCCCTTCTTTCCCCTCTGCTCCTCCTCCTCTTCCCCTATTCATACTCTATCTTCCACCCTTCCCCATTCCCAATTCTATATCATCCCCTTCTTTCCCCTACCCTCTTGCCCCTACTCTATCTTCTCCTCTTCCCCCTACTCTGTCTTTCCCCCTCCCCTACTTTATCTTACCCCTTCTCTCTCCTCTCTTTCCCCTCTTCCCCCCCACTCTTTCCATGTTCTATCTTCTTCCTTCTCCTGCCTCCCCTTTCTCCCTTTCTCCTCCCTCCCCTTCTCCCTTTCCCCTCCCTCCCCTTCTCCCTTTCCCCTCCCCCCCCTTCCCCATCATGGAGACACCTGGCCGTCCATTCCCTCAAACACTCATTAATTATTTTTTTGGCACCTCAGGCAATATGCTAGCTCGTTCCGCGGATAATTTTAAGTGAGTTACGAGGGAGCGGTGGAGGTGGAGGGGGTGGAAAGGGTTGGTGGTCGA
>NW_027213613.1:7500-10000 GCF_042767895.1 Penaeus vannamei | reverse complement strand
TATATATATATGTATATATATATATATGTACATATATATATATTTATATATACATTTATATATATATTATATATATATATATATATATATATATATATATATATATATATATATATATATATATATATATGTGTGTGTGTGTGTGTGTGTGTGTGTGTGTGTGTGTGTGTGTGTGTGTGTGTGTGTATGTGTGTGTGTGTGTGTGTGTGTGTGTGTGTGTGTGTGTGTGTGTGTGTGTGTGTGTGTGTGTACATAAAAATGCAGAATATAAACATCCGAGGGAAAAATGTCGTTACGGTTATTCTGGGAAACATGACTACGCCCCTCCCCCCCTTCCCTCCCCCCCCCCTCTCAGTGGCCCGAGAGGAGGAGGAAATTGTTCCGTTGTGGCAGAAGAAGGAAAGTCAGGAATCTTTTACAGAATTACTTAGAGCTTTGAGCTTTTGCCAGCCTGTGCGCCAGGAGGCTGAGACTTTGTTTTGTGTGTGTGTGTGTGTGGGGGGGGGGGGGTGGGGGGGGGATTTTGAGTGATCGTCAGTAAAGCAGATTTTTTAAAGATCTCGAAATTCGTTACGCACGCAACAACTATAACAACATTAACAACAATAGTAGCAACAACACGGCAAGAATAAGAACAACAACGGCAATAACAACCACAATAACAAAAATGACAACAACACGGCAAAAATAACAACCACAATAACAAAAATAACAACAGCAACAATAACAACAATAACAGCAACCACAATAACAACAACAATAACAATAACAGCAACAATAACAACAACAAATCTACAGTTTACGATAATACATCTCACTCTCCCTGAATATACACAAAAAGAATATCTCTCAGAGAACAGCCACTAACATTATCTTCTCTACTGCAGAGATAATGATGTTTTCGTGCACTTGGAATAAATGAATGTGGAACTCTGACGAAATGAAGTACCTTATTTTAATTTTACATCATTTGCCCGAAAAAAAATAAAACTTTTTTCTTGGTCTGACTTTCAGTGACGCTTATTCTAAGATATTGGGTTGTATTTCGCCTTTGTTTGTTTAATTACACTTAGAACGAATGCATTTCTTTGCATTTCGTGGTTATGTGTTTCATTACACTTCTAATTTAGATATTTATCTGTATTTCGTGTTTATTTGTTTCATTACGCTTCTAATTAACATATTTCTCTGTATTTCGTTTTGGTTTATTTCATTACGCTTCTAACTACGTTTTTTTCTCTCTTCCCGCAGGAAACTTGAACGAAAAGAACCATTCCCCAAGTTCTGGTAAGTGTCGTTTTGTCCCTCTTCTCTCTCTCTCTTTTCCCCGCCTTTAGTAGCCTTAGCAACGGCGCAGTGTTGGTCTTTGTCCTCCTGCAGAACGCCAGCTGCTCACTCGACGAGGAACCTGCGGGCGGCTGATACGAGGGCGGGAGATAAGGGCGCCAGGCGGGGGCGGGGTTTGAGCGCCGCGCCATCTCCGGGGCGACTTGCACACGGACGCACGGATTCGCGGGCGATTTCATTCATGCTCGGGCGCGGGGCTGGGGGAGGATTTTGGATGTTAGAGGGATGGGCGGTGGGCGGTTCTGGATGCGCGGGTGGTCGTCAGTAGGCCTATGCGATGTACTTGTGCAAGGATGAAGGGAGGTATGAGTTCGGATGTAAGAATATGCGCGCACAGTGGCACGCACACAAGCAAAAAGCGAACACGTGCACGTACTCACACACACACACACACACACACACACACACACACACACACACACACACACACACACACACACACACACACACACACACACACACACACACACACACATACACACATACACATACACATACACATACACACACACACACACACATACACACACACACACACACACACACACACACACACACACACACACACACACACACACACACACACACACACACACACACACACACACACACACACACACACACTGCAAGTTGACACACTCGCACACGTACACAGCCTGGCACACACCTCCACAAGCACTTGAAACTATTCTTTGTGATTTGAGATTACGAGAGATAATGTTTTTTTTTTCTCTCTCTCTCCCTCCCTCCCTCTCTCTCTCCCTCCCCCCCTCCCCCATGCTCTTTTAGCTTTCCTTCTCCCCCTTGTTCTCCCTCTCCTCCCCTTCTCCCTCCTCTCTCGTTTCCCTCCATATCCTCCTCTTCCACAAAATGAAAGGAGGAGGAGGAGGAGAAGGAGAAGAAGAAGAAGAAGAAGAAGAAGAAGAAGAAGAAGAAGAAGAAGAAGAAGAAGAAGAAGAAGAAGAAGAAGAAGAAGAAGAAGAAAAAAGAAGAAAAAGAAGAAGCAGACGAATAAGAAGACGAAGAAGAAGAAGAAGAAGTAGAAATAGAAGAAGACGAAGACGAAGAAGAAGAACAAAAAGAAGAAGAAAGAAAAGAAGTAAAAGAAAAAGAAAAAAAGAAAAAGACGAAGAAGAAGAAGAAGAAGTAGAAG
>NW_027213612.1:37500-41846 GCF_042767895.1 Penaeus vannamei | reverse complement strand
CCCACCCACCCCACTCCACACACCCCCCACCCCTCCCCCCCCCAACCCCCCATTCTACTCATCCACCCCACCCCCCCATTCTACTCACCCCCCCACTCCCGCCCCCACCACCCCACCACCCCATTCTACTCATCCACCCCACCCCTCCATTCTACTCACCCCCACACTCCCCCCCAACCCCCCATTCTACTCATCCCCCCCCACCCCCCCACTCCACCCCAACCCCCATTCTACTCATCCACCCCCCCCCCATTCTACTCACCCCACCCTACTCCCGCCCCTCCTCCCCACCCCCCATTCTACTCATCCCCCCACTCCACCCCATTCTACTCACCCCCCCCACCCCCGCTCCCCCAACCCACCCCCATTCTACTCATCCACCCCCCCCACTCCACCCCCCCACTCCACCCACCCCCCACTCCACCCGCACCCCCACCCCACCCCACCACCCTATTCTACTCACCCCCCCCACTCCCGCCCCCTCCTCCCCAACCCCCCATTCAACTCATCCACCCCCCCCCACTCCACCCCACCACCACATTCAACTCACCCCAACACTCCCGCCCCCCCACCCCACCCCCATTCTACTCACCCCCCACCACCCCACCCCCACCCCCCCCCTCCACCCCCCCACTCCACGCACACACACGCCCAAGTAACACACCTCCAACTTTTCTGGTCCCCCAGAATGTCATCGAAATGTTACGTTTATATAATTTACTGGCGAATCCCGAGAGGGTGAAGGGACGGCTGGTTAGAGGCGAGGGAAGAGGAGGGGGAAAGATGTCGGGAAAGAAGCAAGGGAAGATAAGATAATGAAGGGGCAAGAAGAAGCAAGAGAGGATAAGATAGTAAAGGGGCAAAAAGAAAAGATAATGAAGGGGCAAGGAGAAGCAAGGGAAGATAAGATAATGAAGGGGCAAGGAGAAGCAAGAGAAGATAAGATAGTGAAGGGGCAAAAAGAAGCAAGAGAAGATAAGATAGTGAAGGGGAAGAAGAAGCAAGAGAAGATAAGATAATGAAGGGACAAGAAGAAGCAAAGGAAGATAAGATAGTGAAGGGGAAGAAGAAGCAAGGGAAGATAAGATAGTGAAGGGGAAGAAGAAGCAAGGGAAGATAAGATAGTGAAGGGGAAGAAGAAGCAAGGGAAGATAAGATAGTGAAGGGGCAAGAAGAAGCAAGGGAAGATAAGATAGTGAAGGGGAAGAAGAAGCAAGGGAAGATAAGATAGTGAAGGGGCAAGAAGAAGCAAGGGAAGATAAGATAGTGAAGGGGAAGAAGAAGCAAGGGAAGATAAGATAGTGAAGGGGCGAGAAGAAGCAAGGGAAGATAAGATAGTGAAGGGGAATAAGAAGCAAGGGAAGATAAGATAGTGAAGGGGAAGAAGAAGCAAGGGAAGATAAGATAGTGAAGGGGAAGAAGAACCAAGGGAAGATAAGAGAGTGAAGGGGCAAGAAGAAGCAAGAGAAGGTAAGATAGTGAAGGGGAAGAAGAAGCAAGGGAAGATAAGATAGTGAAGGGTAAGAAGAAGCAAAATGAAGATAAGATAGTGAAGGGGAAGAAGAAGCAAGGGAAGATAAGAGAGTGAAGGGGAAGAAGAAGCAAGGGAAGATAAGATAGTGAAGGGGAAGAAGAAGCAAGGGAAGATAAGATAGTGAAGGGGCAAGGAGAAGCAAGGGAAGATAAGATAGTGAAGGGACAAGAAGAAGCAAGCGAAGATAAGATAGTGACGGGGCAAGAAGAAGCAAGAGAAGGTAAGACAGTGAAGGGGAAGAAGAAACAAAGGAAAAGTAGATAGTGAAGGGGCAAGGAGAAGCAAGGGAAGGTAAGATAGTGAAGGGCCAAGAAGAAGCAAGGGAAGATAAGATAGTGAAGGGGCAAGAAGAAGCAAGGGAAGATAAGATAGTGAAGGGGAAGAAGAAGCAAGGGAAGATAAGATAGTGAAGGGCAAGAAGAAGCAAATTGAAGATAAGATAGTGAAGGGGCAAGAAGAAGCAAGGGAAGATAAGATAGTGAAGGGACAAGAAGAAGCAAGGGAAGATAAGATAGTGAAGGGGCGAGAAGAAGCAAGAGAAGGTAAGACAGTGAAGGGGAAGAAGAAACAAAGGAAAAGTAGATAGTGAAGGGGCAAGGAGAAGCAAGGGAAGATAAGATAGTGAAGGGGCAAGAAGAAGCAAGGGAAGATAAGATAGTGAAGGGGCGAGAAGAAGCAAGAGAAGGTAAGATAGTGAAGGGGAAGAAGAAGCAAGGGAAGATAAGATAGTGAAGGGCAAGAAGAAGCAAATTGAAGATAAGATAGTGAAGGGGCAAGAAGAAGCAAGGGAAGATAAGATAGTGAAGGGGCGAGAAGAAGCAAGGGAAGATAAGATAGTGAAGGGGCGAGAAGAAGCAAGGGAAGATAAGATAGTGAAGGGGCAAGGAGAAGCAAGGGAAGATAAGATAGTGAAGGGGCAAGGAGAAGCAAAGGAAGATAAGATAGTGAAGGGGCAAGGAGAAGCAAGAGAAGGTAAGATAGTGAAGGGGAAGAAGAAGCAAGGGAAGATAAGATAGTGAAGGGCAAGAAGAAGCAAATTGAAGATAAGATAGTAAAGGGGCGAGAAGAAGCAAGGGAAGCTAAGATAATGAAAGGGCAAGGAGAAGCAAGGGAAGATAAGATAGTGAAGGGGCAAGAAGAAGCAAGGGAAGATAAGATAGTGAAGGGGCGAGAAGAAGCAAGAGAAGGTAAGATAGTGAAGGGGAAGAAGAAGCAAGGGAAGATAAGATAGTGAAGGGCAAGAAGAAGCAAGGGAAGATAAGATAGTGAAGGGGCAAGAAGAAGCAAGGGAAGATAAGATAGTGAAGGGGCGAGAAGAAGCAAGGGAAGATAAGATAGTGAAAGGGTGAGAAGAAGCAAGAGAAGATAAGATAGTGAAGGGGCAAGAAGAAGCAAGGGAAGATAAGATAGTGAAGGGACAAGAAGAAGCAAGAGAAGATAAGATAGTGAAGGGGCAAGAAGAAGCAAAGGAAGATAAGATAGTGAAGGGACAAGAAGAAGCAAGGGAAGATAAGATAGTGAAGGGGAATAAGAAGCAAGGGAAGATAAGATAGTGAAGGGGAAGAAGAAGCAAGGAAAGATAAGATAGTGAAGAGGAAGAAGAAGCAAGGGAAGATAAGATAGTGAAGGGGAAGAAGAAGCAAGGGAAGATAAGATAGTGAAGAGGAAGAAGAAGCAAGGGAAGATAAGATAGTGAAGGGGCAAGAAGAAGCAAGAGAAGATAAGATAGTGAAAGGGCAAGAAGAAACAGGGGGGAGAGGGGAGAGGCGTAGGGAGGAAGAGTCAAGAGAGAGGATAAGGGAGACAAAAGGAGAAGGAAAAGGGGCAAGGAATAGAGAAAAAAAGAGGTAGAGGAGAGAAGCGAACAAGAACAGGGAAAAGGGACCAGGAGGAGAGGAAGAGAGACAAAAAAGGAGAAAGGGAGAGGCGAACAAGATGAGAGAGAAAGGGTCAAGGGGGGGGGGGTGAGAAAACAGATAAGAAATAACAATGTGAGAGGGAAACAAAGATGAAGTAAGAGGAAGAGAAACGAGAAGAGATATATCGAAGGAGAAAGCAAGAAAAGGGGGAGAAACGGAGATCAGAAGAAGAGGTGAAGGAAGGAGAAAGAGATGGAGGAGGAGTGGGAGGAGAAGAGAGAGGAGGAGAGGGAAGGATGAAGCAAGAGGAGGGGTGGGGGGGTGGGGGGGTATGTTGATCTTAAGGCTTCGTTTTTGAAGTTGTAATATCTGGTAAACATCCGGGAGCTGAGCGAAGGAGGAAGGGATGTGAGGAGATAAGAAAGAGGAGGAGGAGGAATGGAAACACAAGGTGGCCGATAACGAATAAAAATGATTAATGAATGGTAATGAAGATAGAAAGACGGTGAGTTATCAATATAATGATAAAATGAGGAATGTGAGGAGATAAAGAAGAGGAGGAGGAGAAGGAATGGAAACACAAGGAGGCCGATAACGAATAAAAATAATGAATGAATGGTAATGAAGATAGAAAGACGGTGAGTTATCAATATAATGATAAAATGAGAAGGAATGTGAGGAGATAAGGAAGAGGAGGAAGAGGAGGATGAATGGAAACACAAGGAAGCCGATAACGAATAAAAATAATTAATGAATGGTAATGAAGATAGAAAGACGGTGAGTTATCAATATAATGATAAGATGAGAAGGAATGTGAGGAGATAAAGAAGAGGAGGAGGAGGATGAATGGAAACACAAGGTGGCCGATAACGAATAAAAATAATTAATGAATGGTAATGAAGATAGAAAGACGGTGAGTTATCAATATAATGATAAAATGAGAAGGAATGTGA
>NW_027213612.1:20000-32500 GCF_042767895.1 Penaeus vannamei | reverse complement strand
AATAATATTCTTATCATCCTCACATCATTGTTGCCATTATCATCATCATTATGTTCATTAGCATCAATTTCATTATCATCATTGTTATTTACAAAATAGTTATCATCATCGATATCATCTTTATTATTTTATTATTCTAATTTCTCTGAGTATCATCACTATTTGCTTATTACTAACATTATTATTCATGATTCCTGAAACAATTGATATTGTATCAATTCCACCATAATCATCACCATTATCAATAATGCATTTTTACGGTAATTGTTATCAATACCAATGGCATCGGATAAGAATATTGAATCAATATTATTAACACTATCTTTAGCATTATCATCAATCTCATATATTTTATCATTAGTATTACTGTTACCGTTGTCATTATCATTGTTATTGATAATTTAATTATCATTGTCAATATTATCCTTATTGTTTTCAGTCTCTATGGGCATCATCATTATTTCATTTCATTATTCCATTATCATGTAAATTGTAATTATCACCATAATTGTAATCATTGTTTTTCTTCGGTTTATCTTTCTCATCATCATCCATTTCATTCTTTATGATCATCATCACCTTGATTGTCATAATCATTATCATCATTACTATAACTGTACTTTATTACTAATATCCTTAATGTCCATTATCATAATTATTGCTATAATTCATATCGTCATATTCACGAGTTTTCTGTAATTACCATCAGATAGGAAATTTTCATTATATTTATAATTCCTAAAATAATAGATATTATAATCTAGAAAGGATACTTTACAAAAGCAGTATTTCCGCTATTGTTGTTACCGTTATCAATATTGCATTTTACGGTCTTTCTTATCAATATCAGTATCATCAGACGGGAATATTGAATGAATATCATTAACACTATCCTTAGCATTATGATCTGTATCATCATTACTATCATTATCATTATTTTCAATATCATCTTTATTATTATCCTTATCACTACCGTTGTAAATATCTAATCGTAAGCAATAATAGCATTATCGCCATCATCATTTTAATGCAGTGATCGTAATTATCATAACCTCCATTGCAATAACAATAATTGATATAACCCATTTTGTAATAATTGTCATTAGAATAACCCCATCATTGCCATTATTGTAACTGCCATAATCCTTATTTCCATCACTGTAACTGCCAGATCCCAATTGCCAACATTGTAACTCCCATAATCCTATTGCCATGATTAATACTGCCATAACCCGTATTGTCATCATTGCAACTGCCATAACCCTTATTGCAATCACCGTAACTGCTAAAACCTTCATTGCAATCATTGTAAATAACATAACCCTTATTGCCATCACTGCAACCGCCATAACCCCTATCGCCATCATTGTAGTTGAAATAACCCCTTTTGCAATCAGTGCAATCTCAGACAGGAATAGTGCACATCGCCCTATTTTTGCAATCGTTTCAAACCCTCCTCTTTAGGATTCAATTTCGAAATCAGAAACTCCGAACATTAGCGGATTTCAGTCTGAAATTATGATCATGATTTATGATTTTCAATTCAGACTGGAGAATCGTTTATACACTGTACGTATATGTGTAAATATTTATGTTTAATGGCGTGAACACACACATACGCACACGGGTATTCAGAAGGAGGTGAATGATGATGATCATAAAGACTAATAATAATAATAACTATAAATTGATAACTAGATAAAACAGGAGAACAAAATAAATGAATAGAGAATGATAACCAATTAGATATGCGTGTTGATTAAAAGTACCTTTTCTAATGATATATGAGTAAAAAAAGAAGCAAAATTAAATGAATGACAAATACATCAATGAGAAGTGAAAACAAATCCATGCACAAAGAAACAAATAAGCAGATAACTAAACAAATCATCATCAAATTATTATCATTATCGTTACTCCTATCTTTATTATTGTTACTATCATTATCATTATTATTGTTATTATTATTATTATTATTATTATTATCATTATCATCACCATTATTATTATTATTATCATCATTATCATTATTATTATTATTATTATTATTATTATTATTATTGTTATTATTATTATCATTATTATTATTATTATTATTATTATTATTATTATTATTATTATTATCATTATTAATAATAATGATATTATTGTTATTAATAATATTATTATTATTAATAATATTATTATTATCACTATTATCATCATCATTATTATCATTATCATTATTATCATCATTACCTCCACTAAGGAGGTTATGTTTTTAGTCGCATTGGTTAGTTTATTTGTTATGAATATATTTTTATGAAACTTTAACCAAAAGTGTGTCTTAGATGCCAAATTTAAGTGATAATCCGGATCCAGAAATTAAAAAAAATGATTACGCAAATACAACAACAACAACAAAAACGAAAATTGTTATTATTTATTTTATTTTATTTTATTTATTTATTTATTTTTTAACCAGAGGTGTCTTTGCCTAATTTAGATGCCATTAATTCTGGAGGTGATCCAGACCGTGATCCGGATTCTAGTTATTATTATTATTATTATTCATATCATTATTGTTATTGTGTTTTTATTACTATTATCATTATCATCGTTATCATTATTGTGATGACCATTTTCATTATTATTATTATTATCATTATCATTATTATTATTATTATTATTATTATTATTATTATTATTATTATTATTATTATTATTATTATTATCATTATTATTATTATTATTATTATTATTATTATTATTATTATTATTATTATTATTATTATTATTATTATTGTCATCATCATCATCATCTTTATCATAGTGGGAAAATGGTAAATTAGGATATATGAGGTAATAAAGAGAGAGGAAGAGTGGGGAAAGAATAAATGAGGAGATAATGAGGGAACTGGAAAGCGGGGAGAGGGGAGGAGGAGGAGAAGAAGAAGAAGAAGAAGAAGAAGAAGAAGAAGAAGAAAGAAGAAGAAGAAGAAGAAGAAGAAGAAGAAGAAGAAGAAGAAGAAGAAGAAGAAGAAGAAGAAGAAGAAGAAGAAGAAGAAAAAGAAAAAGAAAAAGGAGAAGGAGAAGAAGAAGGAGAAGGAGGAGGAGGAGAAGGAGAAGAAGAAGAAGAAGAAGAAGAAGAAGAAGAAGAAGAAGAAGAAGAAGAAGAAGAAGAAGAAGAAGAAGAAGGCGGAGGAGGAGGAGGAAGATGAGGTGGTGGTGAGAGAAAGGGGGAATGGGGAGATGAGGTAATAAAAAGAGAGGAGGCAGATAAGAAGAAGGGAATGAGATAATGGGGGAAATGGGAAGCGGGAAGAAGGGAGGAGAAGGAGGTGGGAGAAATGAGGAATGAGAAGATGTGAAGTAATAAAGAGAGAGGATAGGTGGGGGGAGGGGGAATGAGGAGAGATGAGGGAGTAAAGGGCAAGAGGAGAAAGAAAGAAACTGAGGGAGAGAAAATGAGATGTGAAAATATGAGGGAATAAAGAAAGGGAGAGAGAGGAGGTAGGAGAAAATGGGAATGAGGAGAGATAATAAGGTAATAAGGAGAGAAGGGAGGGGAAGGGAATAGGATGAAATAATAAATAAAATAGGAGAGGAAATAATAGATAAAATAGGAGAGGAGGAAATAAGAGAAAAGGGGGATAGGAGAGTATGAGAGCATAAAAAGAGGGGGAGGGGAGAAGGAAGAGGAGAGAAGCTATCGTAAATCAGGGGATAGGAGAAGAAAGTGCGAAGAGAGGAAGGGAAGGGTAGAAAGATAGAGGGAACACAGAGAAAGTGGAACAGGAGGAGGTAAGAGAAAGGAGGAATGAAGGGAGGGAAAAGAAGCAGGTGATAAAAATGGAATGGGAAGAGATGAGAGGATTAAATAACCTAAAGAGAAGGGAGGAAGGGGAGAGGAGAAAGAAAAAAGGGAAAAGGGCGAGGGGGAGGAGGAAGACGAAAAATGGGAGATGGGATAAATGATAAAAATGGTTGCAACAATAATGACAAGTAGAAGGCTTAGTAGATGTAGACGAATATAATATTAAGGCCTTTTTGACAGTAGATAAAATGGTTGAATAAATAGATAAATAGATAAAGGAGATAGATGAATAGACAGCCAAATAAATGAACTGATATAGTAAAACAAACAAACAAACAAACAATTGAAATCAATTAAAAAAACAAAATAACAAAATAAGTAATTAGAAACTGCCACGATAGAAAGGTGAAGAAAATGAGGAAAATAAAAAAAAATGAAGGAATAGAACAAGAAAGAGAATGTTAATATTATGAAGTCACGAGGTACGACTTCATAAATCCCCCCCCCCCCCCCCCCGCAGCGTGGGAGTGTCCGTATGTGCGTTCGTGTATGTGTGCGTGCAAGCTGGCGTGTGTGTGTGTTTGTGCGGGAAATATGTTTTTGTTGGTAGGCATGTGTTTACTTTTGTTCCTGTTTTAATATTTGTATAGATACTGACAAACTACCATATCATCACACACAAAATACAAACAAAATACAACAATAAACGCACACACAAAAAAATAAATACAAAGCAAAAAAATAGAAAATAAAATTGAAGACAAATAATGAAAAACAAACAGGCAAATAAAATAGATAAAATCTATCCTCCGATTACGTTAACAGAGATAAAGAATGAAAAACAAATAAAGAAACAAATAAATAAATTACGCTGCGATCTCGACAATCTCCCTTCGCTGACTGCATCGATTGGAAGACGCGAGAAGCTGCTCTGTGTCTGTGTTTGTGCATTTGTCTGTGTCTGTGTATTTGTCTGTGTCTGTGTCTGTGTATTTGTCTGTGTCTGTGTTTGGGTCTGTGTATGTGTTTGTATATTTGTCTGTGTGTGGGTGTGTGTTTGTGCATTTGTCTGTGTCTGTGTCTGTGTATTTGTCTGTGTCTGTGTATGTGTTTGTGTCTGGGTCTGTGTATTTGTCTGTGTCTGTGTCTGTGTTTGGGTCTGTGTATGTGTATTTGTCTGTGTCTGTGTATTTGTCTGTGTCTGTGTCTGTGCATTTGTCTGTGTCTGTGTTTGTGTATTTGTCTGTGTGTGTGTGTGTGTGTGTCTGTGTATGTGTATTTGTCTGCGCCTGTGCATTTGTCTGCGTCTGTGTATGTGTATTTGTCTGTGTCTGTGTCTGCGTTTGTGTCTGTGTCCGCGTATTTGTCTGTGCCTGTGTATTAGTCTGTGTCTGTGTGTAGCAGATCGTGTCACATTCTATGAGGGTGTTGGAACGAGAAAAAAAGAAAAAAGAAATAAAGAGGTGGATTAATACATTGGAGGGTCGATATTTGATTCAATTTAAGCACAGTGTGTATAAGTGGAGAGATATATAATAGGATAATGTTATATCTTATATAATGTTATATAATGTTATATCATTTCTTTGTGTAAGGTGATAGGTATTGCATTCTGGACCGATTTTCCGCCACGTTATTTCGCCTCACATAAGATTATCACTAAAATCGATATCGAGGCTTTTTCCTAACTGCTTCTACATTAGTTTTACGAGAAGTATGCAAAAATAACCCTTAGGCATATCTACGTATCATTCCATATATGAAGTAAGATTATCGCTTTTTTTCTAACTGCTTCTACATGTTTTACGAGACGCATGCAAAAATAACCCTTAGGTATATATATCTACGTATCATTCCATATATGAAGCCTTCGCGATCTTTGAGATAATCCAAGACAAAAGTCCCAGCTATGCGGTACACTTAGTCATGTGCAAGATGTCCATGTAACTCATAAGGAGATTATGCACCCGAGTATGATATATGTTGATGCAGATACTATTTACAATATTGCTCTCAGGATGTCGGTTCGTGAGTTTTATGAGCTAGAGTAGATATCGCATGAACCTCATCAGCATAATCCTCATACAAGTCGTTTAGCATAAAAGGACTTTCATCAATGGCAAGCATGATGAACTGAGTACGTTACGAGAAACACTGTCACTCGGGGGTGTTTAGGAATGTAACATAACTAAAAACAGTCATGAAGGTACCGCAGACTTTTGTGAAAGAAATACTGTACTTGAAAATCTTGACTGCTGTTGTTATTAAATGAAATCTCTCTCTCTCTCTCTCTCTTTCCCTTTCCCCTTCTCTCTCTCTCTCTCTCTCTCTCTCTCTGTGTTTCATTCTCTCTCTCTCTCTCTCTCTCTCTCTGTCTCATTCTCTCTCTCTCTCTCACTCTCTTTCCCTTTTCCCTTCTCTTTCTCTATCTCTATCTCCTCTCTCTTTGTGTCTCACTCTCTCTCTCTCTCTCTCTCTCTCTCTCTCTCTCTCTCTCTCTCTCTCTCTCTCTATCAAGTTTAAATGGTATGATTAATTCTTAGGTTTCAGCTTCGTTTCAGGCGAAGCACTACCACACAGGAAATATAATCACTATATGATCGCTAAAACTACATAAGACAGTCTTATACCAACCGACATTCTTGCCTTTCGAAGCTTATCCACCTTTGACAATAAAGAAATATCATGAAATAGCAAAACACTATCAGGAAACTTCTTTTACTTCTTTTTCCAAGACCGAAATAGGCCAGGATGAAAGAGCATCGGATTGCAAAGTTGTGTCACACCAGACGAGGAGAATCTGGGCTTTCTCACGGGTCTCATGTTCGAGACAAGCGCACTTTGCTTTAAAGGAAATATAGGTAGGTTGTGTGTGGTTGTGTGAAGCTGTACGTATGAGTGCGTATTAGTGTATAGGTAGGTTGTGTGTGAAGCTGTACGTATGAGTGCGTATTAGTGTATAGGTAGGTTGTGTGTGGTTGTGTGCAGGTTGTGTGTGGTTGTGTGAAGGTGTACGTATAAGTGCGTATTAGTGTATAGGGAGGTTGTGTGTGGTTGTGTGAAGCTGTACGTATGAGTGCGTATTAGTGTATAGGTAGGTTGTGTGTGGTTGTGTGAAGCTGTACGTATTAGCGTATAGGTAGGCTGTGTGTGGTTGTATGGAGCTGTATGTATGAGTGCGTATTAGTGTATAGGTAGGTTGTGTGTGGTTGTGTGAAGGTGTACGTATAAGTGCGTATTATTGTATAGGTAGGTTGTGTGTGGTTGTGTGAAGGTGTACGTATGAGTGCGTATTAGTGTACAGGTAGGTTGTGTGTGGTTGTGTGAAGGTGTACGTATGAGTGCGTATTAGTGTATAGGTAGGTTGTGTGTGGTTGTGTGAAGGTATACGTATGAGTGCGTATTAGTGTATAGGTAGGCTGTGTGTGGTTGTGTGAAGCTGTACGTATAAGTGCGTATTAGTGTATAGGTAGCCTGTGTGTGGTCATGTGAAGCTGTACGTATAAGTGCGTATTAGTGTATAGGTAGGCTGTGTGTGGTTGTGTGGAGGTGTACGTATGAGTGCGTATTAGTGTATAGGTAGGCTGTGTGTGGTTGTGTGAAGGTGTACGTATGAGTGCGTATTAGTGTATAGGTAGGTTGTGTGCGTGTGGTTGTGTGAAGGTGTACGTATGAGTGCGTATTAGTGTATAGGTTGGTTGTGTGTGGTTGTGTGAAGGTGTACGTATGAGTGCGTATTAGTGTATAGGTAGGTTGTGTGTGGTTGTGTGAAGGTGTACGTATGAGTACGTATTAGTGTATAGGTAGGTTGTGTGTGGTTGCGTGAAGCTGTACGTATAAGTGCGTATTAGTGTATAGGTAGGCTGTGTGTGGTTGTGTGAAGGTGTACGTATGAGTGCATATTAGTGTATGGGTAGGTTGTGTGTGGTTGTGTGAAGGTGTACGTATGAGTGCGTATTAGTGTATAGGTAGGCTGTGTGTGGTTGTGTGAAGGTGTATGTATGAATGCATATTAGTGTATAGGTAGGCTGTGTGTGGTTGTGTGAAGGTGTACGTATGAGTGCGTACTAGTGTATAGGTAGGTTGTGTGTGGTTGTGTGAAGGTGTACGTATGAGTGCGTATTAGTGTATAGGTTGGTTGTGTGTGCTTGTGTGAAGGTGTACGTATGAGTGCGTATTAGTGTATAGGTAGGTTGTGTGTGGCTGTGTGAAGGTGTACGTATGAGTGCGTACTAGTGTATAGGTAGGTTGTGTGTGCTTGTGTGAAGGTGTACGTATGAGTGCGTATTAGTGTATAGGTAGGTTGTGTGTTGTTGTGTGAAGGTGTACGTATGAGTGCGTATTAGTGTATAGGTAGGTTGTGTGTGGTTGTGTGAAGGTGTACGTATAAGTGCGTATTAGTGTATAGGGAGTTTGTGTGTTGTTGTGTGAAGGTGTACGTATAAGTGCGTATTAGTGTATAGGTAGGTTGTGTGTGGTTGTGTGAAGCTGTACGTATGAGTGCATATTAGTGTATAGGTAGGCTGTGTGTGGTTGTGTGGAGGTGTACGTATGAGTGCGTATTAGTGTATAGGTAGGTTGTGTGTGGTTGTGTGAAGGTGTACGTATGAGTGCGTATTAGTGTATAGGTAGGTTGTGTGCGTGTGGTTGTGTGAAGGTGTACGTATGAGTGCATATTAGTGTATAGGTTGGTTGTGTGTGGTTGTGTGAAGGTGTACGTATGAGTGCGTATTAGTGTATAGGTAGGTTGTGTGTGGTTGTGTGAAGGTGTACGTATGAATGTGTATTAGTGTATAGGTAGGTTGTGTGTGGTTGCGTGAAGCTGTACGTATAAGTGCGTATTAGTGTATAGGGAGGTTGTGTGTGGTTGTGTGAAGGTGTACGTATGAGTGCGTATTAGTGTATAGGTAGGTTGTGTATGGTTGTGTGAAGGTGTACGTATGAGTGCGTATTAGTGTATAGGTAGGCTGTGTGTGGTTGTGTGAAGGTGTACGTATAAGTGCATATTAGTGTATAGGTAGGTTGTGTGTGGTTGCGTGAAGCTATACGTATGAGTGCGTATTAGTGTATAGGTAGGTTGTGTGTGGTTGCATGAAGCTGTACGTATAAGTGCGTATTAGTGTATAGGGAGGTTGTGTGTGGTTGTGTGAAGGTGTACGTATAAGTGCGTATTAGTGTATAGGTAGGTTGTGTATGGTTGTGTGAAGGTGTACGTATAAGTGCGTATTAGTGTATAGGTAGGCTGTGTGTGGTTGTGTGGAGCTGTATGTATAAGTGCGTATTAGTGTATAGGTAGGCTGTGTGTGGTTGTGTGAAGGTGTAGGTATGAGTGCGTATTAGTGTATAGGTTGGTTGTGTGTGGTTGTGTGAAGGTGTTCATATAAGTGCGTATTAGTGTATAGGTTGGTTGTGTGAAGCTGTACGTATGAGTGCGTATTAGTGTATAGGGAGGTTGTGTGTGGTTGTGTGAAGGTGTACGTATAAGTGCGTATTAGTGTATAGGTAGGTTGTGTGTGGTTGTGTGGAGCTGTACGTATAAGTGCGTATTAGTGTATAGGTAGGTTGTGTGTGGTTGTGTGAAGCTGTACGCATATGTGCGTATTTGTGTATAGGTAGGTTGTGTGTGGTTGTGTGGAGCTGTACGTATGAGTGCATATTAGTGTATAGGTAGGTTGTGTGTGGTTGTGTGAAGGTGTACGTATAAGTGCGTATAAGTGTAGAGGTAGGTTGTGTGTGGTTGTGTGAAGGTGTACGTATGAGTGCGTATTAGTGTATAGGTAGGCTGTGTGTGGTTGTGTGAAGCTGTACGTATATGTGCGTATTAGTGTATAGGTAGGTTGTGTGTGGTTGTGTGGAGCTGTACGTATGAGTGCATATTAGTGTATAGGTAGGTTGTGTGTTGTTGTGTGAAGGTGTACGTATAAGTGCGTATTAGTGTAGAGGTAGGTTGTGTGTGGTTGTGTGAAGGTGTACGTATGAGTGCGTATTAGTGTAGAGGTAGGTTGTGTGTGGTTGTGTGAAGCTGTACGTATGAGTGCATATTAGTGTAGAGGTAGGTTGTGTGTGGTTGTGTGAAGGTGTACGTATAAGTGCGTATTAGTGTAGAGGTAGGTTGTGTGTGGTTGTGTGAAGGTGTATGTATAAGTGCGTATTAGTGTATAGGTAGGTTGTGTATGGTTGCGTGAAGCTGTACGTATAAGTGCGTATTAGTGTATAGGTAGGCTGTGTGTGGTTGTGTGGAGGTGTATGTATAAGTGCGTATTAGTGTATGGGTAGGCTGTGTGTGGTTGTGTGAAGGTGTACGTATTAGTGCGTATTAGTGTATAGGTAGGTTGTGTGTGGTTGTGTGGAGCTGTACGTATAAGTGCGTATTAGTGTATAGGTAGGCTGTGTGTGGTTGTGTGAAGCTGTACGTATATGTGCGTATTAGTGTATAGGTAGGTTGTGTGTGGTTGTGTGGAGCTGTACGTATAAGTGCGTATTAGTGTATAGGTAGGTTGTGTGTGGTTGTGTGAAGGTGTACGTATGAGTGCGTATTAGTGTATAGGTATGTTGTGTGTGGCTGTGTGAAGGTGTACGTATAAGTGCGTATTAGTGTATAGGTAGGTTGTGTGTGGCTGTGTGAAGGTGTACGTATAAGTGCGTATTAGTGTATAAGTAGGCTGTGTGTGTGGCTGTGTGAAGGTGTACGTATGAGTGCGTATTAGTGTATAGGTAGGTTGTGTGTGGTTGTGTGAAGCTGTACGTATGAGTGCGTATTAGTGTATAGGGAGGTTGTGTGTGGTTGTGTGGAGCTGTACGCATGTGCGTAATAGTGTATAGGTAGGTTGTGTGTGGTTGTGTGAAGGTGTACGTATAAGTGCGTATTAGTGTATAGGTTGGTTGTGTGAAGGTGTACATATAAGTGCGTATTAGTGTATAGGTAGGTTGTGTGTGGTTGTGTGAAGGTGTACGTATGAGTGCGTATTAGTGTATAGGTAGGTTGTGTGTGGTTGTGTGAAGGTGTACGTATGAGTGCGTATTAGTGTATGGGTAGGTTGTGTGTGGTTGTGTGAAGGTGTACGTATGAGTGCGTATTAGTGTATGGGTAGGTTGTGTGTGGTTGTGTGAAGGTGTACGTATAAGTGCGTATTAGTGTATAGGTTGGTTGTGTGAAGGTGTACGTATAACTGCGTATTAGTGTATGTACGGACCAGGAGCAAGGGAGTGAGTGAGTGTGGGAGTGAATAAGATATTAAGAAATGTGTGTGTGTATTTATTCTCTATTTCTCGCTCAGTCTCGCTTGGTTAGTCCACCTCTCCTTCTATCTTTGTCTTTCGCCATCTCGGTTTCCCTCCTTCTCTCACTCCATCTCTCTCTCTTTCAGGCCGTATGTTTCTCGTTCTATCTCTTTCTGTCTGCCTGTCCGTTTGTCTGTCTGTCTGCCTGTCTGTCTCTGTCTTTCTTGCTTTTTATCTTACCCCCCTCTCTCTTCTTTGTCTCTTCTCCCTTTCACTCCTTTTCATTCCCTCCCCCCCTCTCTCCACCTCCTTACTCTCCCGTCTCCTTGTCTATTCCCCCCTCCCTCCTCCCCCCTTCTTTCCCTTTCTTCCTCTCTCTCTCTCTTTCTTTCTTTCTCTCTCTCTCTCTCTCTCTCTCTCTCTCTCTCTCTCTCTCTCTCTCTCTCTCTCTTTCTCCATTTTTCCGTTATGATGAATGAACATTTATTTCAAGTGGTCAGAATAACATTTCAGTTTTGTTATTCATCCTCAATATCTTTTTTTTTTGCGCAAGCTTAATGTAGGTTATATCTTTAAATGCCTGTTATTTCCTGTATAGCTTGTTGCAATTTGGCCACGGTGCTTTAAAGGTCAAAGTATCTCTCTTTCCTTTCCTCATTCTCTCTGTCTCTCTGCCTTTCTCTCTCTCTGTCTCTCTGTCCAAATTACCTGTCTGTCTCTCTGTCGGTATGTCTATCTATTGTCTATCTATATGCACATCCACACACACACGATACACATACACGTATATACCCACGCACACGCACACACATACACACACACACGCACACACACACACGCACAAACACACACACACACACACACGCCCACACACGCACACATACACCCACACCCACACACACAAACACACATATCTATCTACCAATCTACCTATCTACATCTTTTACCATTATCATTTGCATACAAATAAAACACCCCTCAAGATAACTGAATCGGCAGCTGAGGAACCCGGATGCAGAACCGCGTCAGGCGAGGGTTCTCCGAACACGTGGCCGGAGAATCTCGCCAAGATGATCAATGGCTCCCAATTAGCGGAGGGAAATTCCCCCACGGCCGCCTTCCCCTCTTGGCTCCTGCTTTCCTGCCCCGCCCACGCGCCCACACGCCCTCGCGCGGCTGGTTCGACGTCGTCAGGTCTGAGTGGGTGTTCCTGCTCCCCCTTCGACTTCTTTCTCTCGGCTCCTTCGTCGTGTTTGTTCCTCTCCTCTTTCTCTTTCTTCTACCCTACCTGCTAACCCATTTTTTCCTCGTCTTCCTCCTCCTCTCTCCCTCTTCCTATAGCATTGATTCCTCTCCTTCCGTTCCTCCTGATTATCCGTTCTCCTCCTCCTCTTCTTTCTCCTACCTTTCCTTCGCTTTCCTCCTTCTTTCCCCCCTCTTTCCCCTTTCCCAATTTGTCCTCCCTTCTTTTCTTACTTTTGTT
>NW_027213611.1:20000-25194 GCF_042767895.1 Penaeus vannamei | reverse complement strand
ATATGAGGTAATAAGAAAGGAAAGGGGGGGAAAAGAAAAAATGAGGAGATAATGAGGGAACTGGAAAGCGGGGAGAGGGGAGGAGGAGGAGAAGAAGAAGAATAAGAAGAAGAAGAAAAAGAAAAAGAAAAAGAAAAGAAAAAGAAAGAAGAAGAAGAAGAAGAAGAAGAAGAAGAAGAAGAAGAAGAAGAAGAAGAAGAAGAAGAAGAAGAAGAAAAGAAGAAGAAGAAGAAGAAGAAAAGAAGAAGAAGAAGAAGAAGAAGAAGAAGAAGAAGAAGAAAAAGAAGAAGAAGAAGAAGAAGAAGAAGAAGAAGAAGAAGAAGAAGAAGAAGAAGAAGAAGGTGGAAGAGGAGGAGGAAGATGAGGTGGTGGCGAGAGAAAGGGGGAATTGGGAGATGAGGTAATAAAAAGAGAGGAGGCAGATAAGAAGAAGGGAATAAGATAATGAGGGAAATGGGAAGCGGGAAGAGGGGAGGAGAAGGAGGTGGGAGAAATGAGGAATGAGAAGATGTGAAGTAATAAAGAGAGAGGATAGGTGGGGGGAAAGGGGGAAATGAGGAGAGATGAGGGAGTAAAGGGCAAGAGGAGAAAGAAAGAAACTAAGGGAGAGAAAATGGAATGTGAAAATATGAGGGAATAAAGAAAGGAAGAGAGAGGAGGTAGGAGAAAATGGGAATGAAGAGAGATAATAAGGTAATAAGGAGAGAAGGGAGGGGAAGGGAATAGGATGAAATAATAAATAAAATAGGAGAAGAAATAATAGATAAAATAGGAGAGGAGGAAATAAGGGAAAAGAGGGATGGGAGAGTATAAGAGCATAAAAAGAGGAGGGCGGGAGAAGGAAGAGAAGCTATCGTAAATCAGGGGAAAGGAGAAGAAAGTGGGAAGAGAGGAAGGCAAGGGTAGAAAGATAGAGGGAACACAGAGAAAGTGGAACAGGAGGAGGTAAGAGAAAGGAGGAATGAAGGGAGGGAAAAGAAGTAGGTGATAAAAATGGAATGGGAAGAGATGAGAGGATTAAATAACCTAAAGAGAAGGGAGGAAGGGGAGAGGAGAAAGAAAAAAGGGAAAAGGGCGAGGGGGAGGAGGAGGACGAAAAATGGGAGATGGGATAAATGATAAAAATGGTTGCAACAATAATGACAAGTAGAAGGCTTAGTAGATGTAGACGAATATAATATTAAGGTCTTTTTGACAGTAGATAAATAGAAATGAATGGTTGAATAGATAGATAAATATATAAAGGAGATAGATGAATAGACAGCCAAATAAATGAACAGATATAGTAAAAAAACAAACAAACAAACAAACAAACAAACAATTAAAATCAATTAAAAAACAAAATAAGTAATTAGAAACTGTCATGGAATAAAAAAAAAAAAAAAAACACGATAGAAAGGTGAAGAAAATGAGGAAAATAAAAAAAATGAAGGAATAGAACAAGAAAGAGAATGTTAATATTATGAAGTCACGAGGTACGACTTCATAAATCCCCCCCCTCCCCCCGCAGCGTGGGAGTGTCCGTATGTGCGTTCGTGTATGTGTGCGTGCAAGCTGGCGTGTGTGTGTGTGTGTGTGTGTGTGTGTGTGTGTGTGTTTGTGTGGGAAATATGTTTTTGTTGGTAGGCATGTGTTAACTTTTGTTCCTGTTTTAATATTTGTACAGATACTGACAAACTACCATATCCTCACACACAAAATACAAACAAAATACAACAATAAACGCACACATACGCAAAAATAAATGCAAAACAAAAAAGAAAAAAAGAAAAAGAAAACAAATAATGAAAAAAACAAACAAGCAAATAAATAAAATAAATCTATCCTCCGATTACGTTAACAAAGATGAAGAATGAAAAACAAATAAAGAAACAGATAAATAAATTACGCAGCGATCTCGACAATCTCCCTTCGTTGACTGCATCGATTGGAAGACGCGAGAAGCTGCTCTGTGTCTGTGTTTGTGTATTTGTCTGTGTCTGTGTTTGTGTCTGTGTCTGTGTATGTGTATTTGTCTGTGTTTGTGTCTGTGTATGTGTTTGTGTCTGTGTATGTGTCTGTGTTTGTGTCTGTGTTTGTGTATTTGTCTGTGTCTGTGTTTGTGTATTTGTCTGTGTCTCTGTCTGTGTATTTGTCTGTGTCTGTGTCTGTGTATTTGTCTGTGTCTGTGTTTGTATATTTGTCTGTGTGTGGGTGTGTGTTTGTGTATGTGTTTGTGCATTTGTCTGTGTCTGTGTCTGTGTATTTGTCTGTGTATGTGTTTGTGTCTGGGTCTGTGTATTTGTCTGTGTCTGTGTCTATGTTTGGGTCTGTGTATGTGTATTTGTCTGTGTCTGTGTCTGCGTATTTGTCTGTGTCTGTGTCTGTGTTTGTGTATGTGTTTGTGCATTTGTCTGTGTCTGTGTATTTGTCTGTGTATGTGTTTGTGTCTGGGTCTGTGTATTTGTCTGCGTCTGTGCATTTGTCTGCGTCTGTGTATGTGTATTTGTCTGTGTCTGTGTCTGCGTTTGTGTCTGTGCCCGAGTATTTGTCTGTGCCTGTGTATTAGTCTGTGTCTGTGTGTAGCAGATCGTGTCACATTCTATGAGGGTGTTGAAACGAGAAAAAAAAATAATAATAAAGAAGTGGATTAATACATTGGAGGGTCGATATTTGATTCAATTTAAGCACAGTGTGTATAAGTGGAGAGATATATAATAGGATAATGTTATATCTCATATAATGTTATATAATGTTGTATCATTTCTTTGTGTAAGGTGATAGGTATTGCATTCTGGACCGATTTTCCGCCACGTTATTTCGCTTCACATAAGATTATCACTAAAATCGATATCGAGGCTTTTTCCTAACTGCTTCTACATTAGTTTTATGAGAAGCATGCAAAAATAACCCTTAGGCATATCTACATATCATTCCATATATGAAGTAAGATTATCGCTTTTTTTCTAACTGCTTCTACATGTTTTACGAGACGCATGCAAAAATAACCCTTAGGCATATCTACATATCATTCCATATATGAAGTAAGATTATCGCTTTTTTTCTAACTGCTTCTACATGTTTTACGAGACGCATGCAAAAATAACCCTTAGGCATATCTACATATCATTCCATATATGAAGTAAGATTATCGCTTTTTTTCTAACTGCTTCTACATGTTTTACGAGACGCATGCAAAAATAACCCTTAGGTATATATATCTACGTATCATTCCATATATGAAGCCTTCGTGATCTTTGAGATGTTCCAAGACAAAAGTCCCAGCTATGCGGTACACTTAGTCATGTATAAGATGTCCATGTAACTCATACGGAGATTATGCACCCGAGTATGATATATGTTTATGCAGATACTATTTACACTATTGCTCTCAGGATGTCGGTTCGTGAGTTTTATGAGCTAGAGTAGATATCTCATGAACCTTATCAGCATAACCCTCATACAAGTCGTTTAGCATAAAAGGACTTTCATCAATGGCAAGAATGAGAAACTGAATACGTTACGAGAAACACTGTCACTCGGGGGTGTTTAGGAATGTAACATAACTAAAAACAGTCATGAAGGTACCGCAGACTTTTGTGAAAGAAATACTGTACTTGAAAATCTTGACTGCTATTATTATTAAATGAAATCTCTCTCTCTCTCTCTCTCTTTCCCTTTCCCCTTCTCTCTCTCTCTCTCTCTCTCTGTTTCATTCTCTCTCTCTCTCTCTCTCTCTCTCTCTCTCTCTCTCTCTCTCTCTCTCTCTCTCTCTCTCTCTCTCTCTCTCTCTCTCTCTGTCTCTCTCAATCAAGTTTAAATGGCATGATTAATTCTTAGGTTTCAGCTTCGTTTCACTACCACACAGATTCTCAGGAAATATAATCACTATATGATCGCTGAAACTACATAAGGCAGTCTTATACCAACCGACATTCTTGCCTTTCGAAGCTTATCCACCTTTGACAATAGAGAAATATCATGAAATAGCAAAACACTATCAGGAAACTTCTTTTACTTCTTTTTCCAAGACCGAAATAGGCCAGGATGAAAGAGCATCGGATTGCAAAGTTGTGTCACACCAGACGAGGAGAATCTGGGCTTTCTCACGGGTCTCATGTTCGAGACAAGCGCACTTTGCTTTAAAGGAAATATAGGAAGGTTGTGTGTGGTTGTGTGAAGGCGTACGTATGAGTGCGTATTAGTGTATAGGTAGGTTGTGTGTGTGGTTGTGTGAAGGTGTATGTATCAGTGCGTATTAGTGTATAGGTAGGTTGTGTGTGAAGCTGTACGTACGAGTGCGTATTAGTGCATAGGTAGGTTGTGTGTGGTTGTGTGAAGGTGTACGTATGAGTGCGTATTAGTGTAAAGGGAGGTTGTGTGTGGTTGCGTGAAGCTGTGCGTATAAGTGCGTATTAGTGTATAGGTAGGTTGTGCGTGGTTGTGTGAAGCTGTACGTATAAGTGCGTATTAGTGTATAGGTAGGTTGTGTGTGGTTGTGTGAAGGTTTATGTGTAAGTGCATATTAGTGTATAGGTAGGCTGTGTGTGGTTGTGTGAAGGTGTACGTGTAAGTGCGTATTAGTGTATAGGCAGGTTGTGTGTGGTTGTGTGAAGCTGTACGCATAAGTGCGTATTAGTGTATAGGTAGGTTGTGTGTGGTTGTGTGAAGCTGTACGTATAAGTGCATATTAGTGTGTGGGTAGGTTGTGTGTGGTTGTGTGAAGGTGTACGTATAAGTGCATATTAGTGTGTGGGTAGGTTGTGTGTGGTTGTGTGAAGGTGTACGTATAAGTGTGTATTAGTGTATAGGTAGGTTGTGTGTGGTTGTGTGAAGGTTTATGTGTAAGTGCATATTAGTGTATAGGTAGGCTGTGTGTGATTGTGTGAAGGTGTACGTGTAAGTGCGTATTAGTATATAGGCAGGTTGTGTGTGGTTGTGTGAAGCTGTACGCATAAGTGCGTATTAGTGTATAGGTAGGTTGTGTGTGGTTGTGTGAAGCTGTACGTATAAGTGCATATTAGTGTGTGGGTAGGTTGTGTGTGGTTGTGTGAAGGTGTACGTATAAGTGTGTATTAGTGTATAGGTAGGTTGTGTGTGGTTGTGTGAAGGTGTACGTATAAGTGCGTATTAGTGTATAGGTAGGTTGTGTGTGGTTGTGTGAAGGTGTACGTATAAGTGCGTATCAGTGCGTAGGTAGGTTGTGTGTGGTTGT
>NW_027213610.1:22500-25000 GCF_042767895.1 Penaeus vannamei | reverse complement strand
AGGACATTTCTCTAAAAACCTTTTCAATGTATTCAAAAGATTCCGAGGTAGCATGGGGGTGCCTATAGACAGTGCCAATAATGAAGGAAGGAAGCATGTTGCTTTGTACGGTAACCCAGACATCTACGGCAGTATTGTTAACTGCTGTAGTATATATCCTGTTTGACTTCATGGTATCCCGTACATATATACACACTCCTCCTCCTCGCCCTGCATCACATCTGTAAACTTTAAAATTTGGAATATTTATGAAATTACTGACCATTTCCTGGTGGAGCCATGTTTCACTTATGCATAATATGTCTATGTTTCTCTCCTCAACAAGCATTTTAATTTCTTCAAAATGCCCGAGGAGAGACTGAGCGTTTATATGCTCTATTTGTATGACATTTTGCGATCTAGTCATTGGTAACGCTGACGGCGTTGCCTGGTCAAACATTCTGATCGCGCTTGTACTTGTTTTTGTTTAGGAACACTTTAACATTGTCAGGAAAAGTATCAGTCTAAAAATAGTTCAGGTTTGATGTTCTTTCCTCTTACTGACACCGTAAAGCTGGTGTAGTAATCATGTGTCATCACTGTCTTATGGGCCTTGACACTTATGTTTTCAAAGTTTTCGGATAGATGTTCTTCTATATCCTCTTCGTTTGTGTCTGGGTGACAACTGGTGATGTAAAGGTAGACTGTGTCAGGACGATCTGCTCCCTTTAACGGCTTTGGTGTTTGGTGTTCTCTGTCTCTTTTTCTCTGATTTCTTGACTTGACCTTGGTGTAACCGTCTTCATCAATTTGTGTGGATTTTGCTCGTTTGGCATAGTTGTTAATGATGACTGGTGGTGCTGCTGGAGGAGGGGGGGGGCAGCGTGTTGGGCGGTAGCCCCTTGCACTTGCTGCTGAGCTGTTTCCTCCCAGTGGCGGTTGGGGTCGAGATGTTCTCTTTGATTGTTACTCCTGTTGTTTTGTCTTTTTCTAAAGCTCCGTTTAGGTGTTACTTGTGTAGAAGCTTCCACCTTGGTCTTCTTTGGCGTGTTGGTTTTGGGTCTCACGGCAGGAGGGCTCTTAGTTGACTTTGGGGAGGCGGGGACGTCTGTAGGGGCGGGGGTCTGCTGGCTAGGAGCGCCGGGCGAGGGGCACGTCGATGGCTCAGCAGAGTTGGCGGCCGGCGAGTCAGCAAGGGCGCGAGGGAGCTGGCTGGCCGCGGGCAGGGAGAGAGGGGAGGGTATTGGGAGGGGAGGATTGCTGGTCGCGGGTATGGGTATGGAGGGTGTGGAGGAGGGGTTTGGGGTGGAGGTAGGGGGCGTTGTGACTGGGGGAGGAGATGTGAAGGGAAAGGTTTCATATGTGGTTTGATCACGGGTGGGGGATGGGAGGTAGGGGGGGATCGGCTCTTGTGTGGCCGATGCGTCCTCTGCTTGTTTTTGCCCTATTAATTTATTGATGGTCGACTGTTGTTCGGAAAACATTCCGATCAACAAGTCGATTTTGTTTTCAATCAGGTTTTGGTCCGTGAGGGAAGGCCCATTACAGGTCTGTGTTCCTTGGTCTGTACTCTTTTGAAAGAACTTTACAAAAGGAATAGAATTACCTGATTTCTTAGGTGGTGTCCAGTCTGTTGGAGGATTGTCCGTTGTAGTTGTTGCGAACACTATGTTTTGATTATCTACCCACTGATCAATCATACTGTGCACAATAATGTTTGTCATCCGTTTAGTGTCCCTTGTCGTGCTCCTGGGTTTTCTCGAGTCGGATAAACTGATCACAATGTCATGGGCTTGTTCGATTGCAGCCGGTTTGTAATGCTTTTTAATTTGATCATTGATGACCGACCGTGGCCAAGACTTTTTCGTAGCAACGAAACACAGAATTGTGTTTAGCACTATTGTTATACTGCCGAACTGATAAATTGCTCTTTCAGATTCATGTACACTGTTTACACTCTTGTTACTGCTAAATGGCCCCTCACCCTGGGCCGGGGGGCAGCCTTGACCCTGGCTGCCATGGTGGTGCCCATTCTCGTGGGCGGGGAGGCAGCTCTGACCCATGCTGCCGGGGGGCCCATATCCTTGGGCTGAGGTCCCGGTACCCTGGGAGGGGGGCGCATTACCCTGGGCCAGGGGTCCCCTTTCACTCCGGGGACTAGAGCCCGGGCTAGCTGCCCGAGGAAGCACCAGGGAAGCCCCCTGGTTGGCCCCCTCAAACCCGGGGGGAGGGGTCAGATTACCCTCTGACTTGGTGGGACCATGAGTATGCATGGTTTTGCTGAGTTGTGGGACTGCGGCGGAGAGGAAGCAAAACACGTCCGATCACCACGGCGGCTAGACTCAGAGTGTGAAAGTTAAAGAAAGTGTTAGAGTGAAAGAGAGTGAGAGAATGAGAGTGTGAGACTGAAAGAAAGAGTGAGAGTGAAAGAGAGAGAAAGAGTGTGTGAGAATGAAAGAGAGTGTCAGAGTGAAAGAGTGGGTTAGAGTGAAAGAGAGAGAGTGTGAGAGGGAAAGAGAGA
>NW_027213609.1:15000-20000 GCF_042767895.1 Penaeus vannamei | reverse complement strand
ATTATCATTGTAATCAACATCATCATTACCGTTATCATTTTCTTTATTACCGTTATCGTCATAATGAAAATAGTAATAATAATAATAATAATAATAATAATAATAATAATAATAATAATAATAATAATAATAACAATAATAATAACAATAACAACAACAACAACAACAACAACAACAACAACAACAATTTAGCGCCAGTCTGGATGGAATTCCAGAATTCCGGCTTGGTGCTCGGCGCTCCACTGGACCCTCACTGCCTTGTGGGTAACACCTTTGGTGAAAGGCGAAGGGAGTAAACCCTGACAGAAAACAAATCCCACTGCTGGCTGGGTTAGATGTGCCAATCTCCAGCTAAGGGAGCCAACCCCTACAGAAAATGGATAAGGGTTTCAACCTTGACAGAAAAAAAATACTCATACACACATGATGAATACAAATGATGTAATACGGACTAATGGCGTAAATGAGAGAGCCAGCTCTCGCCCGGCAATGGTGCTGTGGAGGACCAGGCAGCCCAGAATCGTCATTGAAGAGACAGCTAATCAACGTAGTTTTCGAGAGCAGATAACATCAAGATTATGCAGTGTTATTACCGCAGTGAACCAAACAAGAGAGGCTACATGCAGAGAATGGATAAGATCTGGAAAGGCAGAGGTGGATGCACACTGATTACAAACAGACTGACAATGCAGGCACGAGTGATAGTAAACAAAAAGTGGTTAACATCTGAGGAGCTTGACGAGATCAAAATGAGAGAAATTGAGATTAATTGAAAGGGATGGAGAGGGAGACGCTGCGGAGATGACGAGAATGGCGGAGGCAACTGAAATCGATAATGGACCAAGAAGTGAGCAACAACAACAGGGAGTTGATAACATCAGGGATGTGACATTGCTAACAGAAGAGAAGAGGAATCTAGTTGAAAGAATAAAGACCCAAAGAGATGGGCTGCAGATGATGAGAGAAGAGTTACCCAACATCAGACATGTGGACAAACGGAAGATCACAGAGGAGTTGAAGAAGATAAACAAAGTCATAGAATTTGTACCGATTGATAACTTCACAGAACTGAATGACAACTATACGAGTGCAGAGATAGTCACAGAAACTGGCTAAGAATAGGAAGGAATATGAAGAACCACCATGGAAGCGAAGGCTGAAATAAGGGTGCAAGAGATCCAAAAAAGAGATAAGCAGAGTAAAGGAAGCAATGAACAGGGACTGCAATGATAGACTACGAAGAAAGATGGAACAAAGGCATGACATCAAAAGAAAGGGATTCCAACAAGTGTTTGTGGAGCTGAAGCAGAGAATGACATCAACTGCTGCGAAACTAAAGAGGTATGAGGACAGGGTGAAACAATACCAACAAATCCGGATGTTTGATAACAACCAGAAAAGATTCTACAATAAGTTTAAAATAAGACACGGGGAACAGACCAAATACCAGAGGAGAGGAAACCAAGAGATTCTGGAAGGACATTTAGGGACAAGCAACTGAACATGATAGAAACGTACCATGGATTAATAGAGTACAACAAAAGCTGGAAAGACCAAACAGACAACAAGACGTGAGAATAACAAAAGAGATGCTGAAGAAAGCGCTAGTGAAGTTACCAAACTGGAAAGCTCCAGACCCAGAAGCTGTACAAGGGTTTTGGATCAAAAACCTGACCAACCTTCACGGCAAGCTTGCAGAATATCTGAATGAATGCCTGGAGACAGCACATACACCTACATGGATGACAACTGGGAGAACTGTACTGATACAAAAGGATAAATCAAATGGAAGGATACCAGGAAATTACAGACCGATCACCTGCCTACCTATTGTATGGAAGTTGTTGACGTCCATGTTGTCTGTTGAGATATACAGGCACCTGGAAGACGTTGATCTGAATGGAGAAGAACAAAAGGGATGTAGAGCAGGATACAGAGGAACGAAAGACCATCTGATGCTTGATAAGGTGATACTGAAGGATTGTAAACAGCGGAAAACCGGAATCGCAATGGGATGGATAGACTACCAAAAAGCGTATGACTTGGTGCCACATTCTTGGATATTGGAAACGCTGAGGATGGTGGGGGTGGCAGAAGGAATAAGGACTCTGCTGTGCAGAAGCATGACGAAGTGGACCACAAATTTAGAATGTGGTGGACATCTGGCTTCGGTGAATATCCAGAGAGGGATATTCCAAGGAGATTCGCTATCATCCTTACTATTCATCATCTGCCTGATACCATTGAGTGTGATGCTGAGAGAGGCTAAGCCGGGGTATAATCTTACAAGAACACCATCTGGTAAGATTAACCACCTGCTATACATGGACGATCTGAAACTATACGGGAAAAACAAAAGTGAATTGGAGTCTTTGAAACAAACTGTAAGAATATACACACAAGACATACGGATGAGGTTCGGAATACAAAAGTGTGCCACCATCGTGATGAAAAGAGGGAAGAAGGCGGATGACGAGATCTTGTTACCTGATGGAGAACACATGGAAGATCTGGGTAATGGGGAGTACAAATACTTGGGTGTTTTGGAGGCGAGTGATATCAAGATGAAGGAAAAGACCAGGAAAGAATAAAAGAGGAGAATCAAACTACTACTGAAATCGAAACTCAATGGTGGCAATGTTATAATAGCAATCAACACATGGGCAGTTGCTGTACTCAGATACTCTGGAGGAATCCTTGACTGGACACAGGAAGAATTTCAGAATATGGACAGAAAGACACGCAAACTAATGACCATCAACAGAACGCTACACCCGAGAGCGAATATGGCTAGACTGTACTTGCAGAGAAATGAAGGTGGACGAGGATTGCAATCAGCAGAGGAAACCATCAGAACTGAGGAGCATGGATTGTCGGATTACATCAAAAACGAAGAGAAAGGATATAACAGACTGCTGAAGAGACACGAATAGAAGATCAAAAAGTGAATATCAAAACCAACAGAAAGAATCAAAGGAGAAGCATTGGAAGGAGAAAGCACTACATGGGCAGTATGCCAAGATAGCGGACAAGACAGACATAAAGAGGATTTACAAGTGGTTAAAGAATGGTTATATGAAGAAACAGAGGGACCCATCACCACGGCGCAAGACCAGGCACTACCAACACGATGGAGGAAAGTCAAAATAGAAAAGTAGTCTGAAACATCTTTCTGTAGAATGTGTAACGAGAGAGACGAGACCACGTTCCACATTCTCAGTGAATGTTCCAAGATTGCTCAAACTGAGTATAAGAAGAGGCACGATAAATTGGCACAGTTGGTCCACTGGAACCTGTGCAAAAGATACGGACTCCAACATGAAAGGAATTGGTACGATCACACGGCAGAGAAGGTGCTAGAGAATGAGAAGGTTAAAATCCTGTGGGATTTTTCAATACAAACAGATCACGTAATATAAGCCCGCAGACCAGACATCGTTGTGAAGGACAAGGAAATGAACCATACTTGGATAATAGACATAGCAGTGCCAGGGGATGCAAGAATAGAAGAAAAGGAGGAGAAAATAGCTAGGAAAATAAGTCGGCTGTGGATGACATCAACGAATGTAGTACCTGTTATTGTTGGATCACTGGGGGCAGTAGGACGACTGGAAGAGGTTTTGAAAATGCTGGAGGTGGTCGAGAAAAAAGTGGACAGACTGTAGTTCTCTGCACTACTAGCATCCGCTAGAATATTAAGGAAGGTGCTGGATATCCCAGGTTAACGGCTTTAACCAGATACCACATGCACAAATGCTATAATAATAATAGCAATAATAATAATAATAATAGTAACAATAATGATAATAATAGCAATAATAATAATAATAATAGTAGTAGTATCATAAATAATGGTAACTGTTACTACATTATTATTGCGGTTATCATTATTATTATAATAATGATAATTATTATTATCATCATAACTAATAATGGAAATAATTTATCTATCATTTGCTCATCTTACTTTTAACCACTTTTCGTGCCAATGTGACTCAGCGTGGGATAAGGCTTCGCCAGAAGACTTAGAAAACTATAAAGTACTAGTAAACTTCCATTTACGTTATTTATTGATACCTTCATCTCCCACCTCTTGCTCAGATTTTACATTAAGAATTAATTTTGGATTTGTTGATGGATATTACGGATATTTTGAAAAAAATGTGCTTATGTTGCTATACCTACTCAATAGATGAATGGGGTAGGAAAGGGGTTCCTGTCTATGTATGGATGCCAGATGTGGAATCTTGATGACCCTTTGCTTGATGCCTTGGGTGCAACCTAGATTCTGGCATCCAACTTTTAGGTGTGCCTCCTCGTACACATTCAGAGTTATTGCCCAGTGTCATGAATCCATTTCTCATCCGAAATTTCACTAAGGAAAAAAATATTTTTCCCACAATTGGTCTAACGCATCCTGACCAGAAAATTGTCATTTTTCAGAAATACGTTGACTCCTTGTCCGTCATACATGTTAGCATATGTTAATCATGTGTTGAATCATTTTGGTATCAAGTATCACGAATTACTTGAGATTTAAAATTAAAGGTTAAAAACCCGAATGTGTAAGGCAAGCGACACCGAGCCTTGGCAAGCAAATATAATAAATTATTGTGTAAGGGATAATCAGTTACACTAACTTCATTTTTACGTTTTGATATTTACTATTAAGACAATTTTACAGTTTTTATAATAAACTATTTTTACTTATGTATCTTATTTTTTATTCAATGTATCTTTATATCCTTTTCACTTATATGTAAATAAAATTGTACTTTAGTGTACAAACAAAGACGATTGATTTGATTGATTGATTATTAGCATAGTATTACATTGTAAGAGATTATTATTAGCTTGTAACAAATTTACACGGTGTAAGTTTGAGAAATATAGATTTTTTATATATTAGTGAATAATTTATATTTGAATATAAATATGTCAATCTTATCAATTCATTTACATTTAACCACATTAGTGTGTATCTAACGTTTACACTAAAG
>NW_027213608.1:7500-25000 GCF_042767895.1 Penaeus vannamei | reverse complement strand
AACCAACCTAATCTAACCTAACCAATCTGATCTAACCTAATCTAACCTAACCAATCTAATCTAACCTAAACAACCTAATCTAACTTAACCAATCTAATCTAACCTAACCAACCTAATCTAACCTAACCAATCTAATCTAACCTAACCAACCTAATCTAACCTAACCAACCTAATCTAACCTAACCAATCTAATCTAACCTAACCAACCTAATCTAACCTAACCAATCTAATCTAACCTAACCAACCTAATGTAATCTAACCTAACCAAGCTAATCTAATTTAACCAACCTAATCTAACCTAACCAATCTAATCTAACCTAACCAACCTAATCTAACCTAACCAATCTAATCTAACCTAACCAACCTAATTTAATCTAACCAACCTAATCTAATTTAACCAACCTAATCTAACCTAACCAAGTTAATCTAACCTAACCAACCTATTCTAACCTAACCAACCTAATCTAATTTAACCAAACTAATCTAATCTAACCAACCTAATCTACCCTAACCAACCTAATCTAACCTAACCAACCTAATCTAATCTAACCAACCTAATCTAACCTAACCAACCTAATCTAACCTAACCAACCTAATCTAACGTAGCCAACCTAATCTAACCTAACCAACCTAATCTAACCTAACCAACATAATCTAACCTAACCAATCTAATCTAACCAACCTAATCTAACCTAACCAACCTAATCTACCCTAACCAACCTAATCTAACCTAACCAGCCTAATCTAACCTAACTAACCTAACCAACCTAATCTAACCTAACCAACCTAATCTACCCTAACCAACCTAATCTAACCTAACCAGCCTAATCTAACCTAACTAACCTAACCAACCTAATCTAACCTAACCAACCTAATGTAATCTAACCAATCTAATCTAACCTAACCAACCTATTCTAACCTAACCAACCTAATCTAACCTAACCAACCTAATCTAACCTAACCAATCTACTCTAACCTAACCAATCTGATTTAACCTAACCAACCTAATCTAATCTAACCAACCTAACCTAACCTAATCTAACCTAACCAACCTAATCTAATCTAACCAACCTAATCTAACCTAACCAACCTAATCTAACCTAACCAACCTTATCTAATCTAACCTAACCAACCTAATCTAATCTAACCAACCTAATCTAACCTAACTAACCTAATCTAACCTAACCAACCTAATCTAACCTAACCAACCTAATCTAACCTAACTAACCTAATCTAACCTAACCAATCTAATCTAATCTAACCAATCTAATCTAACCTAACTAACCTAATCTAACCTAACCAACCTAATCTAATCTAACCAACCTAATCTAACCTAACTAACCTAATCTAACCTAACCAACCTAATCTAACCTAACCAACCTACTATAAGCTAACCAACCTAATCTAACCTAACCAATCTAATCTAACCTAACCAACCTAATCTAACCTAACCAACCTAATCTAACCTAACCTAACCAATCATATCTAACCTAACCTAACCAATCTAATCTAACCTAATCAATCTAACATAACCAACCTATTCTAACCTAACCAAATCAATCTATATTAATCACTCTAATTTAACCTAATCAACCTAATCAAACCTAACCTAACCAAACTAATCTAACCTAACCAACCTAATCTAATCTAACCAACTTAATCTAACATAACCAACCTAATCTAACATAACTAATTTAATCTAACCAAATCAACGTAATCTAATGACTAATTTAACCTAACCAACCTAATCAAACCCAACCTAACCAATCTAATCTAAACTAACCAATCTAATCTAACCTACCCAATCTAACCTAACCTAACCAACCTAATCAAACCCAACCTAACCAATCTAATCTAACATAACTAATTTAATCTAACCAAATCAACCTAATCTAATGACTCTAATTTAACCTAACCAACCTAATCAAACCCAACCTAACCAACCTAATCTAACCTAACCAACTCAGGTCATCCCAAACATGTACGCACATGGTAAAAGGCGCTGTCTTGGCACTAGCGCAGTTGGTGCTGATTACGGCTGCCGCAATGATTGTTCTAAGAAGAGGAAAAGCTAGGGACACAGTACACTGATATATGAAATAGTCTATACTGGAAAAGTGCAACGCCAAAAAAGCAAAAGAAAAAAAAAAATAGCTGTGGAAAATGCCAATTCTCAATATACTTGCTGCACAACAAATGACTGAACGTTTCCATCAATCAATAATTGCCACTCTTTAAAAGGCACTACTGCGCTTTGCGAAAGTATTTTGTAAAACTGCCATATCTGATTGCAATGATTTTGGTATTGGTAGATTCCTCTCACCCTCTAGTAAGCATATATGTAGGAATTATGCCACGGAACCCCCTCCCAAAATCCCCATATTCTTGGCCTCGAAAGCAGGGGAGGGCATGAAAGATACCAGGGAAATTGCAGAGTAAAATATGAATAATAAGCACAGAATCAGTCACAATATTGTCTAATGCAGGGGACTGTGCCCCCTGCAAATCCCCCATGGAAGGCTGCTGCCCCCCCATGGGGGTAGTAGCCCCTAGGAGGGGGTTCGCAATAGTGACTTATTTTATTATAATTTCCCTGGTACCTTTCATGCCCTACCCTGTTATTGGGACCAAGATAATTGTCTAATGGGCGGTCTCCATTGCATAATTTCAATACATTTGGATAGTAGAGAATAAGAGAAATCCATCATTAACAATCGTCATAATTGGTTGTGCAAAGGTATTCTGTAAAATTACCCTGTACTTATGTATTTTTCTCGATTTTGGTATTTCTTTACATTATAGATGCACTTGCTCCCAACTCCACATCGATTTTTTTTTTCTTCAACGGCTTGGGGATAATTTTTAGGTTTCAAATGGTCACCAGTGTAGGGGATCACCCCTACCTTGCACCTCAGCCCTCGCCTGAACTAATTTTGCTTTCCCTTTCTTCTTCCGTATCTTCATCCCCTTCTTCTATCCTATTCCTAAGGTGTGAGAGCCGTGCTGCAAGGATGAAAGGCTGGCTTTATGTCAGTCACGAACTGCCTCTGGGAGCCATGGACACAGTATTCCCTCGGTTAATTGCCTAGCCCTTACCCCATACTGGGACCCTGAAGGGATAACCTTTTCTTTTTCCCATTTTATTCAGGCACATCAGGGCTAGTAATGGAGATTCTTCACCCTAAATGGGGGCATTCCAAAATACCCCCCCAAGTTATTACTCAACCTCCAGAGAGCACACTTTCATGTCTCCCAACATTCTCCTCTCCATCTCCTACGACACAGTCCTCTTCAATGTCTACACCCTCTTCCCATATTACTACTCTTCATGATTATTGTCCTCCTCCCCACAGAACTACTCCACTCCACACCACCCCATTTTTCTCTCGCCCTCGTCCTTCTACAGCCTCTAGCTCTGCAAACCTTCTGAGTACTCTCTTTGGCCCAGCCAAGTGGGATTGATTCTTTCCCTTTAAAAATATACCCTTCTCTTGCAACAATGCCTCCAAAAACAAGTAGGTAAGGTTACCTTTCGCAGTAGCTTTGATCGTTCACACCTTGTGACAGTTACATTTGAATCCCACTATCAACCCTAACTGACCGCACTGGTAAACCCATTCCGGCCAAACCTAACCCCTCTCATAATACTTTTACTGGAACGGTTTCTATACCCCCAAATGCTTGTCCTATCTACAAGTACTGGTCAAACTGTGAAAATTACCTACTTACCTACCTTGCTGATTAGGATGCAGTGGCACTACATTGTCACACTAATCTTCTCAGAGGCCAACATAAGTCCTAAGTCAATATTGCCAAGATTAGCTTCTGTAGACATGACCTTCACCATGAAGCTAATATTGGTGGATTGTCCTACCATGTCCAACCACATCAACCCATTGCTCGTCAGCGTCAGAAATGTTGCCGTGTTGGCCACCCAGACAAAAACTGTCGCTCCACACCTCGCTGCCCACTATGTGCCCAACTGTCATGACCGTTCAAATTGCCCTGCAGAGTCATGTACATGTGCCAATTGTGTGGACTCCCATAAGGTAGCAGTCCTCAGATTCAAACTAGGCCTCATTCTACGTGAGGCTAGACAAGAAGCATGATGAGATTTTTCTCTCTTAACTTATTCCAAAACAGTCCTTCACTCTTCTTCACCACCATTTTCACAAGATGTTTCTGCATTTCCCCCAGTATCTCTTCCCTATACTCTAATCTTTATTCACCCTATCCCCTAGGCAAATTCTTTTTCCAGTCTAAATCCAGATACTCCAATCTCTACCACGTCACTGATACGTACCCCTCCTCCTTACTATATTTGTCGCACCAGGCAACCTAATTGTTCCACTCCACCCTCTCCTACACCTTCCTCTTCCCCTGCTCCTCAGATATCTATCTCCTCTTCTTGCAAAAGAACCTTGGTTTCTCAGTCCTCTTCACCCAACTCCTCTCCAAAACCCTTGAAGACATCCAAAACTTCATAATGATGACCCAAGGGAACACTCCGCTCCCTCATCCCTCTGTTCTTGCTCCTACATTTAAAGTATTTGCAGATATTCACTCAAGTTCCCTTCCTCCTACACCATTCCAACATTCCCCGCCCTCGCTACCGCTCCCACACGAATACTCACACGAATTCCCTCTATCACAACAGTGACCATCCCCTCCAGACAAACTTCCTGATACTTCACCACCTTCCCCAGTCCCCCTTTCTTATCCCCTAGATTCTTCTCCTCTTCTCCAACACCCATGTCTGTTTTCCTTGAACAATGTCCCAATTCCTTCCCCAATCACAAACACAATGCAATTCACCCAATTGCTCTGCCCCCTTAACCCGCTAAGTGTTTTTCACATCACATGACGTCCTGGTACTGGGTACGCTCAGAGATTTCTCATGTCACATGGCGTTTTACAAATGTATGTTGTTTTCGCTAATTATTTGCCTTGTATGGGTAGTAATTAGTTTCTTGGGAGTGTCTAGCATGTTTCCCTAGAAGAAGCGGGAATTCTGGGTACTCTCCTACCGCCAGAGCTGTCCTTATTGTCATGGTGGATAGACGCCGACGATCCCTAGATGTACCCAGCACTCATTCATTACTTTCACCTTAAGATGGAGAATATTTTGATGATGATTGGGACTCTGAAAGTGATGGCCTCCAAGATGATAGTGATAAAGATAGGGATTATGTATTTGCCGAAGGTTACTCTGAGAGCAAGGAAAGCAATGATGATAAACTAATGGTTGCATATTAAATATGCTGGAAGACCGGGTATGAAGCGCATCTGAAGTGAAGGGAGATGTGACAACAGTGGGGGCGGGGAAGTCCTGGTCTGGCAACTTAACGTAGGGATTTATAAATAGCGCGGTGATCCCTTTAAAGGTTTTTATTTGTGTTTCTTGGTTGGTTTTCGGTTGTTTGGGCTAAGAAGAAAGAAATAGATTTTTTGTAACCTCTGGGGGTACTCTACATGTTAGCTAATGTAACACTTAATGGATTAACCTTTGCCATTTTACTAATCTCTACTCTACTTCATTTACTTCCCTCTTTTACCCTTTTCGCTACCATACTTTCCTATAACACCAATCTTTGAAATCTAACACCCCCCCTTTCCCCAAATTATTCTACTTTTCCAGCAGCCATCTCTGTTTTCCTTGAACATTGTTCCTATATCTTCCCCATTGACAGAGACACTGTATTCACTCAATCGCCCTACACCCTTAATCCCCCCTTTCTACTAATCTCTGCTCCCCCATTTCCCTTTTCACTTCCATACTATCCTATAACGCTCTCTAATCTTTGATATCTAACACCTTTTATCCTAATCTTTAACTCCTCTTTACCCATTCCGGCACAATACCTTACCTTATTACTAGACGACCTCTAAATACATGTATTTATTTCAAACATTAAACATTAAAATATTATTTATAAAATATAAATCAGTATTCAAAATTAGGTGAAAGTTAGCATCCATGTATGCAGAAATATGTAAATTCAGTATTTAATGTTTATTCAATTGAATAAATGACCAATGATGTAGAATAAACCTTTTCTGATGCTAACCTAAAGACGACGATTATTTGTTGCTAAATATATTTTTGGTCCCTGTTGTAACACATACAGAAAATTCAAGACTTGTCGCAACGTTGTTAAAATCAGCTTCAATAATTACATTCCAAAGCAGCACATCTTTATCAAAGAGATTAAAAAATATATAAAATGAAACATATAACCATGGTAATTTTATCAAGAAATAGCACCATTCCTCCAGAGATCAGTTAGGCATATTCCCATGTTACTTGGATGATACATGTTTAATAATTTTTGGATAATATATCCTTTGTCTAGGATTGTTACACTATATCAGGAGAAATTCATATCTTTATGAAAGTATCCACTAATACTGAAACCAGGTTTTGAAACCTAAAAAAAAATTATTGTATAGATTCTTAGACAGCAAATGTATTGCGTCATTTGGAAGTGTATCAAAGAATGCTATAACAGTTTATGAATATAATATTTTTTGATAGAACATGCAAATTACTTTTCAAGCTTCATTTTCAATGGGAGAATTCAGTGTTCCGGCTAATATTTCTATGTAAGGAATATGATTCTTACTGGAAGTATTCATAAAGGTGAATTTCAGGGAGCTGCCGGAATTATCACGTCAGTTCATTCTGCGCCTCCTGTTTGTGACGAAGCCAATATCCCAGGCAATCCTAGCTCTATGGATCCCACATCTGAAACCAAACGAGTAAGTACAAAGTTCTGTTGCTTGGTTATATTTCAAACATTGCCTGATAACCATTATTGTGTGAATGTGAATTTCAGAAATTAATATTGCTACTAACGGTAAGAGGTCATGGGATAGCATGGAGCACAATTAATTATATACGAATTTGTGTGCATCGACAAGTGCGTTTAATGAGAATATGCAGAATGGATATTCCTGATGCTGGTTATATACCATTTACACCATCCAAGCAAGTTTTTAGGGTGACTTAAGTACAAAACAAAAGTGATAACATAAAATAAGATAAACATTGCCATATGTCTCCTGGGTCTGCCTTGCAAAATTTCAGGTAATGGTAATAAATATGTTTAAATTCTATGTGTAAAAGGGTTGATCAGTACTGCTCCTCTCACAGAGACCTTGGAAACATAGCCGCAGAGCACAAGCAGAGCGCCCAGATCCTGTTTGACATGTACATCTGGCGGGAGTTGAAGGACCAACAAGGCAATCCATTTATTAAACTCAGCTGGACTTTTAGAGAAAACTTGAAGATAGCTACTCTAGGAGGGTAAGTTTGTCCTTTGGCCTATTTTTACTATATTTCTGCATTTACAAATACTGCAATATCCTGTATACAAATAGTGTTTGATGATTCGAAAATACATACCTGTAAATGAGAATCGGAAATTAGCATATAGATTTAGAAAATGTTTTGGTTATACATTTGTAAATCACTTGTCAACTTCCCTTTCGATTGGTCAATGGAGAGAATCAACAAATGAATAGAAAAAAAATGTGAGCATTGCTTCTTCAATTTCTACATTATAGTTCTTTTCCAATATATGTTTGCATGGTATGACTAACAAGAAAAAAGAACAGGAATAGTTCACTAAGCAGTTAACATTCACAATTCTTCAACAGAGGGAAACCATGGACCATGTCAGCTGCATTAGATCCTGATCCTCATCGCCGAGACTTACAGTTTCTGGACAAATATGCAATGAATCGGTGGGAGAATGTGCTCATATTCCTTATCCAGCCAGGGAAGAGAGCAACAGTAATTTCCAGGAAAGCAATTAGAACATTAGTCCATGCTGGTCTAATCAAAAGGTAAGGAATACTCTTGGTGCTCAGTTCAGTGATTTAGTCTCACTAGTCTCTTCACACAAGATTATTCATTTGTTATATATATATATATATATATATATATATATATATATATATATATATATATATATATATATATATATATATATATATATATATATATATATGTGTGTGTGTGTGTGTGTGTGTGTGTGTGTGTGTGTGTGTGTGTGTGTGTGTGTGTGTGTGTGTGTTTAGGAAAGTGTTTCAGTAACTATTTTAAGTTTTAGTTTAAAGATTTATTTATTGTGTAGACCAAATCATGAATAAAAAAATAATCCTATAACTCTTAAAAGTCCAGTGGTCCTAGTAAGTTAATGTGAAAGTGACATCTAACCCAACTGTAAGGGTGTTTAGATTCCTGTGTCTCTTTGTGTTTGGAAGGCGAAATACTGATGGAAAGTAGTGTAGAATTTGATGTTTGGCAACTTAGGCAAGATAGGAGTGGGTGTATAGGATTTCCATGCTACCAATTCATAAGCAAACTTTTTTTTTATGTATGATACCTCTTTGATAATATTCTATTTATTTATTTATACTTTGATTTTTATGGTCATTATTGTAATTCATTACTGTTTTATTGTATTTACGTTGCAGTATGCTCATACATTTGTACTTTTGTGTTTCCTGGCAGCATTTTACTGTCTTGTGTAAGTCTATATCTGTTATTTTAGTGGAATATATTGTCATATTTTATTCCTTTATTATTTTATTCATTTCAAGGCCAATCATTTTGAGGTTTAACAGTTCTCTGTGCTTGTGATACAAAAAGTAGACATGGTATCCTGTTGGGTCAGGATTGCAGAAAAAAAACGATTAGAACCTTTTTTCATCATGAAACAAAGGACTGCAAATTTCACGAAATATTTTCCTAATAGGCTTACCTTAGCTTCCAGTATCCATTACCAAGTTACTTTTTCTTCACAGCAGCGATGAGTCAGATTCATCCATAATGCAGATCACGAACTCCGGCTTCCAGTTCCTCCTGCTGGACACGGCCTCGCAAGTGTGGTTTTTCATCCTCAAGTACCTAGAGACAGTCACAGAGCATGGACTCAACCTTGTTGCTTGTTTGACTTTCCTTTTCAAGCTTTCCTTTTCTACAGTTGGAGTGGTATTTGTGAAGTGTGGTTATTTAATTTTGTTATTATAATCATTATTTCGGAATTCTGTTTGGGTGTTCTTTTTGCTTTTATTTTACTCTTTTATTCAATGCGTATTTTGAATTTCAATTTTTAAAAATTATTTTCCGTATGACAATGGTTATGAGCTTCATGGTAACTGTTAACTTGTATCCTAAGTACTTTGCTTTGTTCAGTTAGACATAAAACTAAATGAAAAGGGGGAATAATAGTTATATTGTGTATATAATACCTCTATTTTTTCTTTCCTTCTTTTTTAACACTTAACATTGATGCCATCCGTGTATGTGAAGAAAGGTTTTTGAATATATTTTCCATTGTGCCTGCGTCATAAGACTTTTATTTTCTCCTAATGCAGGATTACAGTATGGCAGGGATGAACAATGAGCTCCTAACTTTTCTACAACACTTAAGGAAATTTGGACTTGTATATGTACGAAGAAGACGTTCTGGCAGATTTTACCCTACGAAATTAGCTCGTACTATAACAGCAGGTCAAAATAAGGTAAGATGTGGATGATTGCCTGTGCTCAATATGTTCCTCATTGTTTCAGTTCAACTATTTAAGGGTTTTGAGCTGTTTGAAAACTATTAGTGTGGATATCCAGCATTCTTCAAGCTCAGGGTGATGTGAAGTGATGGTGTGGTAGCCTAAGTAATGTTAAGTGCTTGCATGCCTTCTCGCTTACAGCTGCCACCGCTGGCTAGCCTTGTGCAAAAGAGGGAGCAGCTCTGCATAAGCATATGATCTGCAGGGCCTCCTCTTGGCCACCCAAGGAAACTCGGCACCTTGCAGTCCCAGCAAGAAGCCCCAGAGGTACAGGGTCATGGCCCATCATCATGTGGACACGCCCTGGCTTTGTACCAACTCCTGCCCCTAAGGCCCCTGGGGTTAATGGGGGGAAGGGGAAATGCCCCTCCCACCCAGCAACTGAAGCAGGTTGTGGGCCCTGTTGGGAGGGCGACTGCTGAGATGTAGGTTGGGAACGGGAGCTAATCGTCCCACCTGCACTCCGGCAGCCGCCTACCCAGAGTGAAGCTTATGAGGCAAAGCCCATGGGAGCGCTACAGGTGGATGTTAGGTCCCGCAGCACTCCACCCCTTTTATATGGGGTAGCTCATTGGTAGTGACAGAGGTGGTGTCCACTCAGAGTGACTGCCGGAGTCTAATCCTCATGCGGAACGTTAGGGTGGGGGCTTGCAACGTTTTTTGTGTTTGGATGTTCAGTAACCACTACTGTCGAGAGAACTGGGAGGCTGAAAGTTGAGGTGCCTGTTCTCTCTGAGGTGAGAAGACCTGGCAGTGGCATGATTAGTATAGGTGGCTACACATATTACTGGTCAGGCCGCAGCAATGGTCACCATCTTCAGGGAGTAGCCATAGCCATTTCTTGCAGACTCCAGCCCTAGGTAGTAGAGGTTACTCTGGACACTGAACACAAAATGGTATTGAAACTGATGCTAGCATTTGGCTTCATGTCTCTTATTGCTGTATATGCTCCTACTGATGTTTGTACTCGACTTGAAAATGTTCTATACCAATCTTGTATGTGTGTTGGACAGGTTTCCTCAGCGAGATATTCATATTGTTCTGGGTGACTTTAATGTAGTGTCTGGCTGTGATCAAGCTGGCCATGAGATTTCTGTTGGTCCCCATGGTTTGGGAGCTGATGCCAGCAGCGAGAATAACCTACTTTTCCGGGATTTTGCAAGGTCCCAGAAATTGAGGATTTCTGGCTCCTGGTACCAGTGATACAGGTAATGCAGAGATTGACCACATCTTTTTTAGCAATTGTTGGAAGATCCTTCAGAACTGCATGGTGTATGGGAGTACCGAGTTCCGTGGTAAGGGTCCACTTCATCTCAGATCCCGTTGTGGTGTGGCAGCATTGGGTTGAGTATTTTGAGCAGTTGTGCCAGGTTGATCCACCAGCAGTTAAGTTGGATGCGGTAATGCAAAAATTCTGTTGCCAGACCCACCCATCGGTGAGGATCCACTCTCCCTAACTTAAATTAAGGGGGGATCTCCAAGCTGAGTGGTAAAGCAGCAGGTATATGCAGCATCCCAGCTGAACTGTTAAATGCTAGTGGTGAACCTATGGCATGAGAGTTGCATGCTGTCCTAATGCAGTCCAGTACCATTCCCCCTGACGTACTGAGGGGTGTGGTATTCACTCTCTGGACTAATGGGACTGCAGCATTCACCGAGGCAGTATACCAGTCAAGGTTCTCGCCAATATCCTGTTAGAGTGTATCAAGAGACCACCAATCTAGAATCACTCCTGGTAAGTCCATTATAGACCGTATCCTGGTGCTTTGAGTTATTGTACAGTGCTGCTGAGTTCGGGCATAGGCTGCTTACAGCCTATATCGACCTCAAGGTGTTCCAAACAGTGCTGAGATTGAGAGGAATTCAAATAAGGATTATTGGATTAATAGCAAGCTTGTACACCGATATTGAAAATGTATAGTGTGGTGGGGGCCTGTCAAGCTTCTTCCTGTTAATTCAAGAGTGAGGCAAGGCTGTGTCCTAGCACCAACACTTTTTAACACTTGTTTGAACTGGATACTAGACAGAGCTCCAGTCCAAAGCCAATGTGGAGCAACTCTGGGCAGTATCAAGGTTACTGACCTTGACTTTGCTGATGATGCCATTCTATCTGAATCTTTGGAAACCTTAGTCGTGGTTCTAGATGCATTTAGCAATGAAACCCTAGACCAAGACCAAGATCCATGACTAGGGACTTGCTAGAACCTTTTCGGTGCTTGTGGTGAGGACCTTGAATCACAGAGCACTTTACGTGCCTTGATAGTGTAGTTCATAACTCTTGGCTGTCAGTTGAGGAAGTCAACAATGGATTGGCCTGGCAGCAGGGGTCATGAACTCTCTCAACAAGAGTATTTGGAGATGCCAGTACCCGTGCAGAAGGTCCAACCTACACGTCTTCAAGGCCCTGATAATGCAAGTTACACTATATGGTAGTGAAACCTAGACGTTATCTTGCACCTTGGAGTCTTGCCTTGATGCCTTTTGTAATAGGTTCTTGTGCCAGATGATGTGGTACTGTTGGTGGAACCACATGTCCAGCCTACAGTTGCACTGCGAGACTGGTACAGGACCTGTTACCTGCACAATCTGTTCAGGCTATACGGCCACCTGGCTCGCTTCCCATAGGATGATCGTGCGGACCAGTTTGTCTCTATATGAAACAGTCCTGGGTGGAGGAGGCCTGTGGGACAACTTAAGATAGGCCGAGTCCCTGCCTGGCGGCTTCCCATGAGAGATCCTTGCAGGTATAAATGAAGGGTGGATGCAGCTATGCGCCCCAGTCAGCACTATCCCCCCAATGATGATAGCAAGGCTGAGCTTAAGTTAGATCTGGGTGCATCATGACCTGTATGGGGACTAAAATCTGAGTGTTAGGCTTACTTTAGTAGTGACTCTCGTGGGTGTGTGGCTTGTTGGCATGGCCCACAGGAACATTCTAGTGCAGTATCTTCTTGCCTCCCCTTGGCAATATTATTAACTATTTCTGCATAAACGTTGTTTTCCCAAGGTCTATACTTGTCCATTGTTATGTTCAGTCAATTTAGTAATAGACTGTTTTCCTTGAGCAGACTCCATATCATCTCTGTAGGCAGTTAACATCTCTGTGTAGTACCAAAATCAATGTGACATCATGTTGTTTGTATTATTTTTTGTATGTCTTCATATTAGATTTCCTGTAACAAACTGTGCTGCCAGTCACGGTGGGCAGGACTGGTATCCTGAGCAAGGTATCCTCCCAAGAGCAGGCGTTCTTCCACTGACGACTCACAGGTGGTATATTCCAGCCTTGTTCGCTGATAGAATCAATGCAAGAGCTCCATCCTAAATACCCCACTAGTCTTTTCTTTCTTCAAGAACTTTGTGCACTTGTGATAAGTTTTTCCAATCACCCCATTCCTCAGCCTTCAGAATGACATTCATGTCCATAGCTGAATTTTCTCATGACTTAATGGTCAAATCATCTGGACCTAGTGGGTTAACAAAATGTATTGACGATTTATAGGCTGGACGGTCTCAGAAAAACATGGCGATGTTATTGGGTGAAATTTAATCATATAATTAGCCCAGGTCCTGATGACCTAGATGATGGCTTTGCCAGACTCAGTGTCAAATTAGCCCAAAACTTGCAGTGTTGGCCAAGCTTTGGATATACACACTGAATTTATATAGCTGAGGCTGTGATATTGATTTATGGATATTTCTGTGTTCAGAAGTTAACTTATGGTGCCTGGTACATGCACCATCCACTGTTGTTTTGTTTTATTGATTTAGTATACACAGTAATGGGTTCACAAGCATTTGGTCACCAAGAAGGTGATTATTAACCCAGCATGTTTATCCCACTTTTAGAAATTTCAGATTTTTTTTTTTTTTTTTTTTTTTTTTTTTTTTTTTTTTTTTTTAACTTTTATGACTATTATCATTGATATCAATGTGTTTATGTTGTTTTCATTATTATTCAAAGATAAATAGTACTAGAAATAAACTCGTTCTGGCAAATTCATGGAATATGGTTAATAGATAAGTTCTAATACTATTGATGACAAAATGATTTTGGTGCCATTTATATGTAAATAAATTATTTATAGAACAAAAATTAAAATGCAATGTGTGTTTGGAGTGTACATAAAGATTAGTGTATTCAAGTTGTTGATGTTCATAGGATGACAAGAATGCATACCATGTCTACTGTTCATTTGTTTTATTGATTGGCTCGAAATATAGATGGCTCCACAAGTTGATAACCTACGAGTCAAATACTAGTCTTACCTACCTTTTCCCTCAATTTGCAGAAAGATTCTTTTTTAATCATTTAATGCTGTTAGTATTGTTCACAACATAATGATAATCACAATGCCAACAATAATATTACCAACTTTTGATACTGTTAGCATTAGAAAATCAACACATCTCCTTGGCTCCTTGGTAGCTAAGCACTTGTGGAGCCATCTATTTGCAAGTAAAATTCACAAAAGAAAACGACAGAAGACATTACCCAGCGCCATTGGGTTAGTGATGAAAAGGGCTCAATTGTGTAGTTATTCTCTCGGAAAGATTTCTCTTACAAATATTTCCTCATCTCCACAGGGCAACCTTAGCGTTCCCAAACAGGGGAATCTTATCATTGATACAAATCACAGAATATATGCCTATACTACTTCAGAACTACGAATTGCACTGTACTCCATATTTTCCATCATAAAGAGCAGGTAAATGTTATTTTCATTTTTTGTTGCAAAGAAAAAATAAGATTAGTATTTTGATAATTAAAATCGATTAAATGTAACATGTATAAATGAAAAAGGTTGTTTTTTTCATAGTATAAAGAAAGTTATCAAACAAATCATGTCGTTATCATGCAAGTTTCACGCAGAGTAAGAACTATTTAAAGCAAAGCACTACCACAAGCTGGAAGTTGTAACATATCTGTTTTTGCAGGTTTCCTAACATGGTTTTTGCTTACATGTCAAGAAGAAGTGTGAGAAGAGCTCTGTTGAAGGGTATCAGCGCTGAACAACTTGTTAGTTTCCTCACACAGCATTGTCATCCTCAGATGTACAAACAAAATCCAGTTGTTCCACGTACAATTTCAGATCAGGCAAGTGTTCTTTTTCTTTCTTCTTTATTCTTCTTTTCTTTGTATGTGTGCGTGCACTTTTCTGTCTTTCTTTTTCCTTATTTATATCTTTTTATTTTTTTTATTTTATCATTATGTATTTTATTATTTGATTCTGCAATTTTTTACAGCTTTATACAGATAGGTAAATTACATATTTTTCATGTACTTGTTTGATTATTGTAATATGTAAATACATAGTTTAGCCTTGAATTATTTATTAAAATTTTTGTTACAAATAATATTAGAATATAACCATTGTTTGCTTTAGTTAGCTGAATAATTTGGAGACCATGCTAATATTATCAAGCTTGGAATTTATCTGGTAACACGAGTACATTCAGTTACAATTGTATAAACCCTGTTGTTAAAACTTGTCAATGGAAGCATTTTCACTCATATTTGGATATTTAAAATGAAATGCATAAGAAAGTACGTAAAACAGACATTCCCATTCTTAATTTCCTAATCAAATATTCACCCCTTGGAGCCAGATGCTTTATAGCCTGCACTCGGCCCAAAATACGGGCATTGGGCTTACTTGAGTGGCCTCTAACGGGTGAACGTCTTGCAGACCGAGTGCTGTGACGAAACTCCGTACCTCCCCTTTGCAATGTTACTTTCTCTTTTTTCCATAAATGTTTTTAGTTTTTTTGCCATTTTCCAGTGGCTATATTTGGCATTTTATTTGCCTTATCCAGACTGTTTTCCTTGCCTGGACTCCATATCATCTCTAGGTAGTCCATAACGCAGTGCAATAATGATAACAATAAGTAATAATTGCTAATTGTTTTTCGTTATTATTATTTTTTTAATATTTGATTTTCTGTAATAAAACCTGCACCACTGGTGGGCAGGTTTAGGATTCCGGGCATGGAAATAGTGTCCTCTCAGGTCATGGCTGACAGATTGTACATTCCACACTTGTTTATTGATGGAAGTAATAAAAAAAAGTAAATCCAAAATGCCCACTTAGTCTAATCATCCTCCAAGAGCATTGCGCACTCGTGGTGAGCCATTCCTATTACCCCAGCCTTCAGTTGAAATTTTCATGATAAGTTACTGTCACTCTGGATCCTCAGCCAAAATTTTCCATGATGGTATCTTGACTTCACCCGTTTTACAAGCCAGCGTCACCAGATGTCAAAAGGTTAAGGACACGGAGCAGTTGAATTAAAGAGGTCTTGGCTTGCTGGTTTATTAAGATGTGAGACCCCACGAGAGACCCGTGCCCCGAGTGCCAAGGGTAGAGCAGCGATGGCGCAACCCTCGCCTGCCATGTCTCCATCTGCTCTCGTCTCCCATCTGGCGAACGTGCCGTTTTATGGCTCCGGGAGATGGTTGTTTCAGCCTAGACAAAAGGCTTGCTCGAGAGGGAGATATAGGTCATCACAGGTCAACCAGGCTCGGGTGTGGCAGGTGCGAATCGTTGCTTCCTCTGGTGATGTACATACAGGAGGACTGCAACAGGAAGGTACAGCTTCCATTTCGACCATGGAGGGATGTATGCAACGATATTGCTTACATCTTACAGTTTGCGACTGTTAAAGGATAAGTGATTCCTTGAATTTTACAGGACATATGCTGTATATTGGCACTGCATTATTATTATTATTTTTATTTTTAGAAGTAACAGTAGAAATAAAAATAGCATTGATAGATAGATATATGATGCAACTATATGCTGCCTATTATATTTTCCTTTCCCTTTGCATATCATTCATGCACTAATTATTGTTTTAATAGTAAGCTCAGAAGAAGAAGAAAAAATCTACATCTGTTTATATATTAATCCTTGTTTGATAATGAAGCATTTGTGTAACATATTATTAAATTATATGTAATTTAGATGTAATTATTTGCTGCATCTTTTTGGAAGAAGACAGCAGATATTCTCCCTCCAAGACAAAAAAGCATAGGAAGACAGGATATAACACTTTCCTGCCAAAAGGTTCACCTTTCTTCATTGCCTTTAAGAAATTAGATTACCACCCAGTAACATGTAGTATTGGTATCATGTTTTCCTTTCTTTTCTGTAACATTTACGAATCAGTAGCCATTTAGGCTTAATTAGATTTGCAGGTGACGGACATCAAAGTATAAATTTCAGGATGTGAATAATGTATGTTGTGCAAATGTTTCATGACAACGAATATATAAGGAACATTTTTTTGCTCTTTAGATGACTAAACAATTAGGTTAAAAGAGTAATCAACTTGAAAGGTTATGGAAAAAGAAACATGAAAATATAGGCAACAGACAATTATATATTTACACATGTTTATGTTTATTGTCTTTATTATTTATCATTATTTATATTTTCTTTTTGAACATTAATCCTTTCATGAGTGTAATTGGGGAGGGCGTTACAATTCCATTAATTAATTAAGCATATAGAATGTGTTTCTTTATGTTCTCTTGTGAATTTCATTTCAGATAGCAAGATATGAGTGCAGATTTTGCTTGGACTTTGTTTCACTTTTTGACAATACAGGTTATGTTAGCAGATGAAATCCAAACTTGATCCTTTCAAGGTGGCCAAACATTCAAAATCTGAATTGCAGAGAGCTTTTAAGCAGTGTTCTGTAAAATGTTTGACTAATTTGTTTATCATCTTAGGTTGAAAAGAAGGATGAATTACAGCAAAGGACATATACTGTATATTGGCACTGCATTGGGCGTGTAAGCACCGATATGATGTACCATTGGCTATTATGTGAACCATTTTATGTGAACCATTTTTATGTAGAAAAGATATGACAGAACGAATATCCTCATCCTCATGCTTATCTTTTCTGGTTATTTTGT
>NW_027213607.1:15000-19268 GCF_042767895.1 Penaeus vannamei | reverse complement strand
TTATTGTTTTGCCTGTTTCTCACGCTGTAATACTTACTTATTCCCTGTGACCAGAATTGGAATCGTTTCATTTTAAAGAATCTCTCACACACACACAAACGCATGCATGCACCATATTACGAATGTATAAGAATCCTATTCAAAATCTATTATCATTATTGTTTTAACTTTTATTATTATTGTTGTCGTTATTATTGTCAATATCTTCGAGGCAAGTATACTGCACTTAAGAAGTCAGACCAGTCTAAGCACATTTATCATCCATGACTATCTACGGGGGGAGCTTATAAGGAAGGTAAAAGGGGAAAAGGGGAAAAGAGAGAGTTGGTGAAGGGGAAACAGAGAGAAAACGGTGATTTATAAAGACGAAGGAAGGGAGTGGAGATTGGGAAAGGGGGGGGTAGGGAAAGGGGTTCAAAAAAAAAGGCGGATGGAAGAGGGAGTGAAGGGAAGTGGTGGAGTTTAAGCAGGAAGAGGGGAAGGGGATTAGGGCAGATGTAAGGCTTAAGAGGGCGGGAGTAAATTTAGGGAAGATTTGGGAGTGAAGTCGGGTGCCAAAGTGGGAAAGGAAAATGGAAAGATAGAAGGAGGGGGAAAGCAAAAGGGAAAGGGAAGGTGGAACTTAGAAGGTGAAAGAGGGAGAGAGGAGTACCTCTTATCATTTAATTTTATTTCCTGGAATTTCCATAAGTCCCACTAGTTTTTATTAGTATTAAGATCATTGTTATTATTATCATTATTACGATATACACTTGTATATTTGTTACTACTGTTATTATTGTGTCTATTATCGTTATCATTGTTGTTTTGCTATTGTTATCACCAATGTTATTATCATAATTATTATTACAATTGTTATTCTAAATATAATCATATATTATTACTTTATTGTTGCTGCTAGCATTATCATTGTCATCTATATTATAATTGCACTTGTAATTTGCCCGTCCGTCCGTCCGTCCGTTCGCACGTTACGCTTGTTACCGCATTCCAAAACCATATTGCATGTTACTGCAGACTTATTGCATTACACATGAATCACTCCATCAATGGAACTGATAGCTGCATCCACCCTGCACTTCCAACCCCGACGGTCCCTTCTAGCGAGTCGCCAGGCAGGTCCTTGGTACATCTCTAATTCCTGGTAACAGGTCTAGTCAATTTGCTTCCTGTGTCATCTCATTGACCTCCTCCACTCACGATTGTCTCAGGCAGGATAAAATACAGGGAACAAAGTTAGGTACTCATAAGTCTGAGGCAGCGGTCCCGGATTGGTTGCATATATGATTCTGCTAATGTATCCCTTAAACAACACAATGACGTATTACAACAAGCATCTAAACAAGACCCTAAGGACTTTTATGACTCTTGCTTATAGGCCAATCCGTTTACTGAATTTCTAATCTGGCAGCCCAGTAATGAACATAAACTTCTGTGACTGTTAAGTTTTCCAAACCGGACCCTCAAAATCCTGGTTCTTTGTTATGGTCCAAGAGACCTCTAGACTTAAGGGCTCTGCCTCATTGTTATTTGCATCAAGAGCTGCCACTGGTCTTTTCAGAGACAAACAGGAAAAAAAATGTGTTGCTCCACAAGGGCTTTGAACAACAGCTTTACTGTTCGAACTCGGACGATTATGGACTGATTACATTATTAGTCAGTCCATAATCTTCGATTAATAGTACATACAAACATATTGATAACAACCGGTCTATTTTATATAACTCATGCCCTCGTCATAGATTCCCCGTCTGTGCAACTCCCGGTGCCCCCAAAGGGAGTGAGGGTCAGGACTTGATACGAAGCCAGGGTATGTCCACACCCCAGTGGGCCATGACTCGATATCAAACATACTAATACTGCGTATTAAGCCTAGATATTGTGTAGAATCGCTTTCACTCTGATCCCATATAGGTTACATAGAATTTTGATTGAATATTTTGGATTCTTGGAAAAATATTTATCAAGAATAGAAATCTATCACAAATCGAAGAAAGATAATTGACAAAAGGTGTATTCTCTAGTTGTTCATATCTTTTTCCAGTTAATCTTTCTTTGTAGAAGAACAGATAAGGCAGCTCAATCTCTCTTCTTCACCCCTCTTTCTCTCTCTCTCTCTCTCTTCCTAGCTTCTTCCCCCTCTCTCTCTTCCTCCTTCCCTCTCAATTTCCCTCCCACTCTCTCTCTCTCAGGTTGGAAAGCACGCAAATGCTTCCAGTGACGCAGATCTTCAATAGCTTTTAGTTGCAGCTATGATCATTTTTTTTTCGCATTTCCTGTATATGAATTCCAACTTAACTAAAACAACAAAACAAAAAAAAGTCCATCCATATTAAAACCAAGCATGGATAACAATCTTCATTATTGTCACTTCAGAACATTGTTATTGAGTGAAAAACTATCGCTGTTGCACGCATCATCAGTGTCCTTTGCTCGCAGGTCGCAGCCCACACACTGCGTGCTCGCTACGACGCGTCCGTAAAAACGACAGATTTTCCAACCGATTCTGTCTCTCTTCCCTCTCTCCCCTCCGTCTCCATCTCTCTCTCTCTTTCATTCTAGCTGTCTTCTCTCTTTTCTCCCTCCCTCTTCCTTATGAATTTCTGGTTTGAATGCTATGAATGCACCTTTCAGTTTCAATTTAAAATGTCTTTAGTATCTACATTTCTGTTGACTTTACCTGATAATCTGTATTGTATCAAAGTATGAAAGCGTGATATTTTATGGTTTGCAATAGGCGTCCCTGGTGCAGCTGTATTAATGCAAGAAAGTATCGGTGATGCCTCGGGATCACTTTATCTGCAAAGAATGGATGTATCTGAATAGCTTTAGACAGTTTTTAATCGAGGGCCATCACTGTGCATGCATAAATGCATAGTTTTACGAATCAGTTAAAATCTTGTGATTTGTTATTACTTATTGTTATGATGATAATGATGATTGATGATGATGATGATTGATGATGATGATAATGATGATTGATTGATGATGAATGATGATGATGATGATGATGATGATGATGATGATGATGATGATGATGATGATGTTTTTTGGGGGATCATCATCATCATCATCATCACCATATCATCCTCATCATCATCATCATCATGTGATGGAGAAAGGGAGAAGAAGTGAGCTTAAAGCGGAGAGGGGCTTAAAAAACGGGGATGAAGAATGGGATATGGAAGGGTATTAGGGAGGAAAGTGGAATGTGTAAGGGGAAAGGAGAAGGGGGTCAGAGAGAAACAGAGGACGAGAGGAGGGAGGGAAGAGGATTAAGGAACGAAGAAGGTTAGAGGAACAAGAGGGTCAGATTTATGTATCATTGTAGATTATCATTTCCTGAAATTGACTTTCTTAATGACATGTAACATTTTTTTGTAGTGCAAACAGTGTAATTCATCAAGAATGGTATAAACCCATAACTTTTTTGCAAAGCGTGGTCACCATCTCCATGGTTTTGTTTGCAACTGAAATACGACTTTTCAGAAGAGGCTTGAAATAAAGGATCTGAAAATTTTCACAAAGGCTTAATATATTAATAATGTCCGCACGCATAGAGATGAATGAGTGAAATAAAAAAGAACCTGCGCTTTACGATTATATAGGTTCTCATCTAAAGTACCATCGTCAATACTGTTATTATCATGATGTTCAAAGGTTTGTCTGTATCATGAACTTCCTAAACCTTGAATGAAAACCTTCACACTTGCAGATTGAATTGAAAACAGTACTAACTTTATTCACTGTCACGAGCAGTCTTCCTTCTTGGAGTTTAATGGAAACTGATTTTATGGTAAAAGTAAGTGATTCTTTTTGCACGATTTATTAGTGTAATGTGGTGGAAATGGATTTGGATATGTCACCTAAATCTATCATGAAATGCTGTGATATACTATGTATGTATCTCCATAGTTATGTGATTGTGTAAATTTCAAGTGATTTCTGCAGATTTCTTGCAGGGTCAAGCTCGGTTTTCAGTACGACAGACTTGCTTCCTCCGCCCCATCCCTCACACCCCCGTCCTCATCATGGCTGCTCATTCGTTCATCATAATTCATGCCATAATTTTGAATTTTACATTTATGGAGAGTGTATGCGAGAGATTTGTGAATTGTGAATGGCCATTTTTGTATATATTTATTAAGGAAGTAAATATATGATACCTTTTTCAATCATTTTGACGATACTCTCTAAAGCTCAAGTTGAAAGTAAAGTGACATGTACTAACAAAGTTATACTTGTAGATTGGTGGGAAACTTCTGAGG
>NW_027213606.1:35000-40000 GCF_042767895.1 Penaeus vannamei | reverse complement strand
ATATATATATATGTTTGTGTGTGAGTGTGTTTGCGTATGTGTGTGTGTTTGTGTGTGTGTGTGTTTGCGTATATGTGTGTGTGTTTGCGTATATGTGTGTGTGTTTGTGTGTGTGTGTGTTTGCGTATGTGTGTGTGTGTTTGTGTGTGTGTGTGTTTGCGTATGTGTGTGTGTGTGTTTGTGTGTGTGTGTTTGCGTATGTGTCTGTGTGTTTGCGGATGTGTATGTTTGCGTATGTGTGTGTGTGTTTGTGTGTGTGTGTGTTTGCGTATGTGTGTGTGTGTGTTTGCGTATGTGTCTGTGTGTTTGTGTGTGTGTGTTTGCGTATGTGTCTGTGTGTTTGTGTGTGTGTGTTTGCGTATGTGTCTGTGTGTTTGTGTGTGTGTGTGTTTGCGTATGTGTTTGTGTGTCTGTGTGTTTGTGTGTGAGTGTTTGCGTATGTGTCTGTGTGTTTGTGTGTGTGTGTTTGCGTATGTGTGTGTTTGTGTGTGTGTGTGTGTTTGCGTATGTGTGTGTGTGTTTGTGTGTGTATGTTTGCGTATGTGTCTGTGTGTTTGTGTGTGTGTGTTTGCGTATGTGTCTGTGTGTTTGCGTATGTGTATGTTTGCGTATGTGTGTGTTTGTGTGTGTTTGTATGTGAATGTGTTTATGTGTGTGCGTGTGTGTGTATGATTTCGGGTGTTTGTGTGTGTATGTGTGTGTGAGGACAATATAAATCTTCTCACTATCACTTTCCATTTATTATTCTTTTTTGTGTGTATTATATTCTTCTTCATTTTCTTTATTTATATTCTTCATTTTCTTTATTTATATTCTTCATTTTCCTTATTCATATTCTTCGTTTTCTTTATTTATATTCTACGTTTTCTTTATTTATATTCTTCTTCATTTTCTTTTTTCTTTATTTATATTCTTTTCTTCATTTTTCTTTATCTATATTCTCCATTTTCTTCATTTTCTTTATTTATATTCTTTTCTTCATTTTTCTTTATTCATATTCTTCATTTTCTTCATTTTCGTTATTTATTTTCTTCATTCTCATTTTCTTTATTTTCTTTATTTATTCATTTTCTCCCTCGAGAATACCGTTGTCTTAAGCTGATGAATAATTATGCAAATTATAAATGACCAGATCGTGTGAATAAATTGAGATGAGGTTTGTTTGTTATTTTAAAGTCTGAGGGGCAGGAGGACAGGAAGGATCACGTCTGATGGGCAGGAGGACGAGAGGATGCGTGTGAGGGGGCAGGAGGGACAGGAAGGATAAGTCTGAGGGGCAGGAGGACAGGAAGGATGCAGTGAGGAGGCAGGAGGACAGGAAGGATGCGTCTGGTAGAGGACAGGAAGGATGCGTCGAGGGGGCAGGAGGACGGGAAAGGTCCGTCTGAAGGGGCAGGAGGACGGGAAGGATGCGTCTGAGGGCAGGAGGACCGGGAAGGATCACGTCTAGGGGCAGGAGGACAGGAAGGATGCGTCTGAGGGCAGGAGGACGGGAAGAGGAGGAGGCGTCAGGGAGCAGGACAGGATGGATGCGTCTGAGGGGCAAGGAGACCAGGAAGGAGGACAGGAAGGAGGCGTCTGAGGGGCAGGAGGACAGGAAGGACGCGCGTCTGAGGGGCAGGAGGACAGGGCAGGAGGCGTCTGAGGGGGCAGGTGGTGTCCTACATCTTCCAATCGTATTTTCATCGGAGCTTCTCCCGTCGAGAGGAGAAGAGGAATAATGCAGGCCACAGGAGTCAGACTTTGCGTTGCTGCGGCACGTTTCTCCTGGCGGTGCAGCTGCCTTGGGCTCAGCTCCCTCGGCTCTCCTCAGTTTCTTCCCCTTCTCTCTCCCTGTCGCTACTTCCACCTTTCTCCTCGCTTTTCTTCCTCCACACTTCAAGTTCTCTCACCTCTTCGCTACTTCCCCTTTTCTCCTCCTTTCTTCTTTCTCTTTTTGCTTCCCGATTCTCTCTCTCCCTACCCCTCTTCACTTCTTCCCTTTCCTTCTCCTTTGCTGCTCTCTTTCCTTCCCGTTCTCTCCCCTCCTTCGCTACTTCCCTTTTCTTCTCCACTGTTCCTCCATACCACTCCTTCGTTACTTTCCCTTCCTCTCTAGCTCCGTCTTTGCCCTCTGCTCTTCCCCACTTTCGTTTCTCTATTCTTTCCCTTCTCTCTTCTTTTCGCACTTCTGTTCTTCCTGCTTCTCACTCCTCCCAATTATCTTTATCTCCCCTCTCCACTTTTCTTTCACACATGGGACATTCTTAATTCTTATTTTGTGATGTTATTATTACTGTTATTATTTCATCATTGTTATTAGTAAGATATTATTATTATTATTATTATTATTATTATTATTATTATTATTATTTGTATTTTATTATTTATTATTATTATTATTATTATTATTATTATTATTATTATAATTGTTGTTGTTATTATTAATTGTTTTTTATTCCTTGTTTTGATTTAATTATTATTCATTATTATTATTATTATTATTATTATTATTATTATTATTATTATTATATTTTCTTTGTATTTTTGTTTTTCCTCTTCTCTGTCTCGTGCCTTCCTGTTCTCTCCAGCTTCCTCCTTTCGTTTTTTCTTTTAACCTCTGTCTGCCTTTCCCTCCCCCTCCTTTACTCTCTCTTGCCTCCACCCTCTCTCCCCACAGCTCCTCTCCTCCCCTCTCCTCGCCTCTTTTCCTCCTTCCCCTCAGCCTCTAATCCTTCCTCTCCCCTCCTCCCTCTTCCTCCTTTCTCCCCTCCCCTCGCCTCTAATCCCCTCCTCCCTCCCCTCCCCTCTCCTCCCCCCCTCCCTCTCTTAACGATACAGTGATAAGGAGGCCATCATGATGATGAGGTGATAGGCCGTGACTGAGAGGAGGCTCAGGGAGGGCAATATCCCCTCCTCCCTCCTCCCTCCCCTCCCCATCTCCTCCTTCGCCCCGAACCCCCGCCCTCCTCCAGACTCTTTCCGGCGCCCTGTCTGCCAACCTCCCCACCACTTCGCACTGCCCACAGCTGTCCCCAACCTCCCCACCTTCTTGCTTGGCCGTCCATCCTTCTCCAGCTGCTTTTCACCGCCCTTACCTTTTCCCGCACGCATGTGAATCCTTGCCTTTGCATCCTCATCCTTCTTTGGGCCATCTTCCCAGTTACTGCTTTTCTGCCCTTCCCTTCTTCGCCCATCCTTCCCCAGCTACGCCATACCCTGCCACCACATCACCGCGCCATCCACCATCTCCTCCTTCCTTTGAACCATCGCCCCAGTTGCGCAGCCCTTACTGCACCACTTTCCATACCTGCCAACGCCCGCCTTTCTCATCAATTGCCTCCATCCCCATCCATATTACCATACTGCCATCCTTCCTCAGCTACTGCTGCCTGCTTTCCCCTTGCCCTTGCCTTTCTTGCTGCATCCTTGCTTTCCTCCCCATCCTCCTTCCATAAATCCACCACTTCTCAGCCCTATGCACCATTACCCTTACCCTTCTTTCTATTTGCCCATCCATCCCAAAAAGCCTTTGCTGCCACCTTGCCCCGTGCCCTTGCACTTTCACATCCTTGCCTTTATCCCTCAGCCTTCTTTGAGCCATCCTTCTCCAGCTACTGCCCTTGCCCTTTCCCTTGCCCCCTGCCCTTGCCTGCATCCTTGCCTTCATCCTTATCCTCCTTCATGATCCATCAGCACTTCTCAACTCTGCCCTCGCCATGCCCTTGCTCCAACGCCCACCCCTTACCCTTGCCCTCGTTCTTGCCCCCTTGCCCTGCCACTGCCTGCATCTTGCCCTTCCATCCCCATCCTCCTTCGCCGTCCCTCCTTCCTCCAGCTACTGCCCTTACCCTTTCCCCCTGCCCATCCTTCAAACCTACCTTCTTATCCTTACCCTTGCCCTTCTTCCCTGCCCATCGCCCCACAGCTACTGCCCATCCTTCCCAGCTACTGCTTGCCCACTACCTACTTCCATCCTTCTCCAGCCACCGCCCTCACCCTTACCCTTGCCCCCTGCCCTTGCCTAAAATGCTGCCTCATCCCCATCACTCTTCCTTACATCCCTCCTTCTCAGTTACTGCCCCCTTTACCCTTACCCTTACCCCTGCTCACTTCCCCAGCTACTGCCCATATCTGCCCTTTACCCTTCCCCACACACTGCCAACACTCACCAACTGCCATCCTTCCCCAGCTACCTGCCTTATCCTTACCTCTGCCCCTTCTTCCCTGCCCATCCTGCCCCCCAGCTACCACCCTTATCCTTTCCACCCACCTGCCCACTGCCCCCTGTCCATCCTTCCCCAGCTACTGCCCTTACCCTAGCCCTTGCCCTTCTTCGCTGCCCATCCTTCCCCAGCTACTGCCCTTACCCTTACCCTTGCCCTTGCCTTCTGTCCATACCTTCCATCACCTCATCCTCCTTCGATCCCCAGACCTTAGAAGTTTGACACGTTCTTGATTCGGATCCTTTGAAACCAAATCTCTCTCTCTTTGTTTATATTTTGTTCTGGCAGTAAATACAATGTTTTTTTTTTTTTCATTTGAGAAGAAAAGGGTATTTGCTTTATTTATTTAGGCGTATGTTATTTGTTTATATGGTTGTTGAATTAGCTATTTATTTATGTCTGTTGTTCTGTTTATGTTATTTATTTTGTTGTTAATCTATGTTTATTGATTTATTTATTCATCTATATTTATTGATTTATTTATTCATTATATTTATTTATCTATCAATTCGTGTTTATTTGTATTGGTTATATTCATGTATAGCATTCATTTATATATGTATTTATATTATATTTCACTTATTGTTTGTTATATTTATTTTGTTCAATTGCCATTCACTGATTATCTATTTTACTTTGATCTCTATCTAAGTTTGCATTATATTGCAGTAATAATATTGAATATATTTCATTTATTTATTCATTTTGTTCTGTGTTCAGTTCACCCCCATTTATCCTATTTTGTAAGTAAAACGGTGGAGACAGAGCGACTTGTGTGTTGAGGTATATTTATCT
>NW_027213606.1:22500-30000 GCF_042767895.1 Penaeus vannamei | reverse complement strand
ATTATACAGGGTATAATATTATATTTGTCCTGGTATAAGTTATATTATATTATATTAGGTATAACGATATATTTAACTCTGGTATAAGTTATATTATATTATATTAGGTATAACGATATATTTAACTCAGGTATAAGTTATATTATATTATATTAGGTATAACGATATATTAGACTCTGGTATAAGTTATATTATATTATATTAGGTATAACGATATATTTAACTCTGGTATAAGTTATATTATATTATATTAGGTATAACGATATATTTGACTCGGGTATAAGTTATATACACGTGATATCGGCAGAGCTCAGGAATCACCACCGGCGCTATCAGGGAAGATTCCAATTAGCGTAATGTACCTCAGTAACGATAAGGTAAAAGCACCGTAGGGTTGTTTTTAGATCACGCCTTCATTGGTACGGTAAGTGTTATTGAATGGGGGGGGGGGGGAACGATGCTTAATGGATACGCCGGGACATGTCAATAGAATGCTGTTCAGAGGATAACAGTGAAGATGAATAAATTGCTGTTTTTTAATCAGATGATAACAGTCAAGAGGAATAAATTGCAGTATTTTTTTTTTTTTTTTGATTAGATGCTTTTGTTCTGAAAGCTGATGAAACGAACTTTTTGGAAAAAGATAATTTTGTATCGTTTCTATCGCGGGAGTAATATCAACTAATACAAAGCCTTTTACTCGAAGTGTTGTAGATTATTGCCATTCAACGCCACCATTTCCTAACTGCGATTTAGTTATTTGCTTCTTGAGGGAAAAGGGATTCTTCTGAAGATAAGGAAGGCGATCGAGGATAAGGCACCCGGCGGCCGTGGGTGGCACTGGCCCCGCGGAGGTCGTGGCACCCCGGGGTCGAAGTGAAATCCCATCTCATCCCGTGAATAACCTCGTTAGTCCCGCGGATCGCGCGTGGTGCCACCTCGCTGACGTCAATAGAGGAGGCTGGGTCATGACTGTCATGAATATTCACGGACCCCGGTGTACTCTCCTTCCGGCGATCATGACTGTCATGAATATGCACGGACTCCAGTGTACTCTCCCTCCTGGCGATACCTTGTCATGTTTTGTCTCCGGGTTGTCAAGTGCTGAGGGAAGCCGTGATTTTGCGGCTTGGTTTGTTTAGCGAGTAAGCGTAGTGTTTATCGACTTTCCCAAAGCTTTGTGAAGGCAAACAAGTTTCTGTCTGATGAGCTAGATTGAAACTAAAAAAAATGTACCCGGCTCTTATACCTCCGTAAAGTTGTTGTTTTTTTCAGAGCTCCTTCAATATTGATGTGTAAAAAAAAATGTGTATCAGTGACCATCGACCTATTAAAAACAGCCTATGTGTTGGATTTTTATCTTATTTTTTATTTTTTATATAATAACAAAGAATTGACACACCTCGCGAGCTCTTTCGGTATTCGTCGACGCCAGCAACAATCCGTGAACCCGCGAGCGTGTACTGAAACGTGGGTTCCGAGGTCCGTAGGAGTTCTGGAATCGGGAGGGAGGGGGGGGGGGGGGGGGGGGGGAGGGGGGGGGGAGGGTTCAGCCCCAGGACGCCCGAGGTCGAGCAGGAAACAAGCGGATGTTATTCCCGTGATTCTAGGCGGGGATTTGGGGCACGCGGGGAGGACGGGGCCTGCAGAAGGAACTCGACGGGAGGGCGCCATCCTCAGGGGCCCGGGAGGACGGAGCCTGCAGAAGGAACTCGACAGGAGGGCGCCATCCTCAGGGGCCCGGGAGGACGGAGCCTGCAGAAGGAGCTCGACAGAAGGGCGCCCTCCTCAGGGGCCCGGGAGGACGGAGCCTGCAGGGAAAGGGAACTCGACGGGAGGGCGCCATCCTCAGGGGCCCGGGAGGACGGAGCCTGCAGAAGGAACTCGACAGGAGGGCGCCATCCTCAGGGGCCCGGGAGGACGGAGCCTGCAGAAGGAGCTCGACAGAAGGGCGCCATCCTCAGGGGCCCGGGAGGACGGAGCCTGCAGAAGGAACTCGACAGAAGGGCGTCATCCTCAGGGGCCCGGGAGGACGGAGCCTGCAGAAGGAACTCGACGGAAGGGCGCCATCCTCAGGGCCCGGGAGGACGGAGCCTGCAGAAGGAACTCGACGGAAGGGCGCCCTCCTCAGGGGCCCGGGAGGACGGAGCCTGCAGAAGGAGCTCGACAGAAGGGCGCCATCCTCAGGGGCCCGGGAGGACGGAGCCTGCAGAAGGAACTCGACAGAAGGGCGTCATCCTCAGGGGCCCGGGGTGTGCCATGAGCGAGGGAGGGGTCAGGGTCAGGAGGCGGGGACGTGACATAGAGGGTCACTCCACGAGAGCGTTGCCGGGCGACGAGGCACGAGGGGCGCCCGCGGCACTCGCCTGATGAGGGCCGGGGCGGGCGGGCGCTCAGATCACCCTTTCTAAAAGTGTCCGCTTTTTTTTCTTTCTTCTTCTTCTATTTCTTTTTCTTCTTCTTTTCTTTCTCTTTTCTTCTTCTTCTTCTTTTTTCCTTTTTCTTCTTATTTTTCTTTTCTTTTTTTTCTTTTCTTTTCTTTCGCTTCGTCTTGCTCTTTCGTTTTCAATTTCTGAAATCGGATGTGTTTACAAGGTTATTTTTAATTTGGTTCTATCCTTTTTTAGGAGTCCATATTATGTATCTTTACACCAATATTATTTTCACATCATATTATCTGGGATAATTCACATTTTCTTCTTCAAGTTCATCATGTCCATTATCTTATTTACATTTTCTTCTTTATATTTATAAATTTCTTCAAATTGTCTTTACGTTCATAATTCTTAACATTTTCGCCATCACATCTATCGAATTCTTTGACATTTTCTCATCATATCTATCGCTTTCTTCGCATTTTCTCATCATTATCTATTTCTTCGCATATTCTCTTTCATATCTATCGATTTCCTCGCATTTTCTCCATCATATCTCTCGCTTTCTTCGCATTTTCTCATCATTATCTATTTCTTCACATTTTCTCATCATATCTACCGATTCCTTCGCATTTTCTCATCATATCTCTCGCTTTCTTCGCATTTTCTTATCATATCTCTCGCTTTCTTCCCGTTTCCTTCCTCGTTTTCTCTCCTCTTTGTCCTCTTCTTTCCCCCCGAAGGCAAGCTCCCTAGAAAGCGCGAGGAAAGAGCAACGTAGTAGGGTGAGAGGCTTTGCGAGGAGGAATCACGCTGGGCCGGGAAGGTAGGGGAGGAAGAGGAGGTGGAAAGGGAGGGGGAAGGGGGCGGAAAGGGAGGAAGAGGAGGTGGAAGGGGAGGAAGAGGAGGTGGAAAGGGAGGGTGAAGGGGGCGGAAAGGGAGGAAGAGGGGAGAAGGGGAGGAAGAGGAGGTGGAAAGGGAGGAAGTGGGGTGAAGGGAGGCCAAAGGGGGAAGTGGAAAGGGAGGAAGAGGGGGAGAAGGGGGAGAGGAGCAGAAGGGAGCTGGGCGAAGGGGCAGGGGGAAAGGGGAGGAAGAAGGGAGGAAGAGGGGAGAAGGGGAGGGAGAAGGGGCGGAAAGGGAGGAAGAAGGGCGAAGGAAGGGAGGGAAAGAGAAGGAAGTAGGGAGAAGGGGAGGCCAAAGGGAGTAGGAAGGGAAAGGGGACGGAAAGGGAGGGAAGGGAGGGAGGAAGGGGGCGGAAAGGGAGGAAGAGGGGGAGAAGGGGGAGGGCGAAGGGAGAAGTAAGGGGGAAAGGGAGGAAGAGGGAGAGGAGGAGGGGCTGTAAAGGGAGCAGTAAGGAAGGAGGGAAAGGGAGGAAGAGGGGGAGGAGGGAGGCGAAGGGAGGAAAGGGAGGAGGAAGAGAAGAGGAGTGTGGAAAAGGGAGGGTTGGGGGAGGAAGAGAGGGAGGAGGGGAGGCCAGAGACGGAGGAAATGTGACAGCGATGGATGCGTGGTCTTGGAGGAAATGGCTTGATGAGGAGTTGGGCCGATGTGGAAGTCGGGTGAAGGAGACACTGCAGAATCAAGGTAGATAGGAGAGAGATGATGAAGCTGAGTGGCATGGCAGGGCGGATGGAGGGGAAAACCGAGAGAGGGGAAAAGGCTCGATTTCAGGAGGAAGAGCAGGCTGGAGAAGGTAGGGAGTGAGGGAAGAGCATGATAAGGGAGTGAGGAGAAGCAAGCAAGGGGAGAGGAAGAGGGGAGGGAAAGAGAGAGGGCGAGGGAGGGAGGGCGGGAGGGAATGTATTGGTGTGATTGCTGGAAAGGTTAAAGGGCAGAATGTTGCGAGCAGGAGTTTGTGGAGGGAGGGAGGGAGGGGAGGAGGGGTGAGTGTGGGTTGTTAGGGAGGGGGGTGGGGAGGAGGAGGGGGGGCAGGATTGGTCGCTAAGTTCGGGGGTGGGGGAGCGTGAGGGCTGCGGGGAGGGGAGGGGACGCGGGGACCGGGTGGCGGTGGCACTAGCTGCGTGGCGGTGACCAGGCGGAGGGCCAGTAACGTGCCAGGCGCCAGCGGGACAACACAGCCGCGGACGGGCCCAGCCGAGACGTCCCGCCACACTCCCTGGCCGATCCGCCGCAGTCGCTGCCGCTCCGCCCAAGCAGTCGGTCGCAGCCGCCGCAGTCGCCTCTGGCAAGTCGCGGTGCCTCCCGACGCAGCGGTGTCGTTTCGCTGAGAACTCGCCGTGGCCCAGTGATTAAACGTTTCGGATGAGGACGGCGCTGCCTGTGTGCACGTCCCTCACTCTCTGGCGATCGGCGGCACCATAACACGCTCGCCCAGTGCCAGTGCCGCGAAATCCCTAACATTTGAAGTAGCACTCGCGCCCTTGGTGTTGTGCAAGCGCCATGCCGCGCCCCGGGAAGGCATCGTCGCTGACAGGAGCAGCCGAGGCCCGTCAGCAGTGAGAGAGCAGCTCAGCATCAGCGGAGGAAGCAGGAAGACCAGGGCGGGCCAGCTGGTGTGTACCTGCCTCCTGCGGGCCATCCTCCGTGCTCGGGGCAGTGACCAGCTGGGGGCCGCTCGCGCCCACCTGCTCCGCGTCTGCTGCGGCCTCGGAGCCCTCCCAGCAGGACTTCCTTTGCCCTAGGTAAGTCCTGCTGTCCTGGCGAGGCCGGCCGCGCGCGCCAGAGGCTGAGGCGCATTTGCATATCGGCAGGTGTGGATGAATGAATGATTAAACGCTCAGATGAATCGATCGCGGTCTGATTTATAAACGCGTGGATTTAGCACGCTGACGCGCCGACTGCACGCAAATAGATTATAGCAATAGGAAAACACATTATAGCAATAAGCACGGGTCCAGACACACGCGCGAACAAACGCGCGCGCGCGCGCACACACACACACACACACACACACACACACACACACACACACACACACACACACACACACACACACACACACACACACACACACACACACACACACACACACACACACACACACACACACACACACACACACACACACACACACACACACACACACACACACACACACACACACACACACACGCCCAGACGAACGACCAAACGCAGACGCTCACCCGGACGTAAACAGAGGCCGCTAAATGAACGCATCAAAGCAACCAGAGTAACTCGACGCCCTTCTCGCGTGTGCATACCAAGCGTAACTGGATTAGCTGCGAAAGGACAATGGAGATCGCCTCGGGAGACGGGCGGGAGGGAGGGGCTCGGAGGGGAGGGTGTAGGGGAGGAGGGAGGGTGCGAGGGGAGGGGAGGGTGTAGGGGAGGAGGGAGAGGCTCGGAGGGTGCGAGGGGAGGGGAGGGTGTAGGGGAGGAGGGAGGAGGGAAGGGGGAGGGGGAGAGTACACCTGCTGCCTCGCGCCCGTCTCCCTTCCTTCCTTCTCGGCCTCCTTCTCTCCTTCCCGTCCGTGTAACCTGTTGACTTGGCTTGGTGATACGACGGCGGGCAATCCAGCAGGTCCGTTTTGAATCTGCGTGTTATGGCCCCCGGCGTGCTCGTCCTGTCTCGAGTGCCACCGCGTCCTTCGCCAGCTGTCCCGGGGCCTTGTGCTAATCTCTCTACTCCCCTCCCCTCCCCTTCTCTCCCCCTCTCCCTTCTCCCCATTCTCCCTGTCTCCCTTCTCCCCTCTCTTTTCTCTCCTCTCCATTCTCCCTTCTCTCTCCTCCTCTCTCCCTTCTTTCCTATCTCCCTGTCTCCCTTCTCCCCTCTCTTCTCTCTCCTCTCCATTCTCCTATCTCCCTTCTTCCCTCTTTTCTCTCCCCTCTCCCTCCCTGTCCTCCACCGTTATTCCTTACTCTCTCACGCCCAGTCACCCCCTCATGTTGTGGTGTCCGTACGCAGAATTTTGGAAATGTGTCTGTCAGTGTCGCCAGCGTGTCTCAGCCGCTCTCTTTTATGACTTGCGGCTGCATCGGTAACTTGTTTGTTCCGGTGTGGTTTAGCGCTGTTCTGCGTCGGAATATGAATTAGCTTGAATTTAGACTATTGATGTATTGACTTCGTACTTCCCGCAAAAGTATCGGCGTGACAGCCAGTAACACGAGTCCCTCCCTCATTCCCTCCCTCCCTCCCTCCTGCCAGTAACACGGAGGGACTCCCTCCCTCCCTCCCTCCCCCTGCCAGTAACACGAGTCCCTCCCTCAGTCCCTCCCTATCCCCTGCCAGTAACACGAGTCCCTCCCTCATTTCCTCTCTCCCTCCCTCCCCCTGCCAGTAACACGAGTCCCTCCCTCCCTCCTTCCCTTCCTGCTGCTCCCACTTCCTAAATCTTCCGAGAGAGAGAGAGAGAGAGAGAGAGAGAGAGAGAGAGAGAGAGAGAGAGAGAGAGAGAGAGAGAGAGAGAGAGAGAGAGAGAGAGAGAGAGAGAGAGAGGGTCCCTGAGCCTTGCATCCCCTACCCCCCCCCTCTCTCTCCCCAGGGTGGTGCTGCGTCTACCTGGCCTTACTGGACGGCGGTCGGACTCCATTTGGCCGCGCCGAGAACGCTGATTGCTTCTCTCTCTCTCTCTCTCTCTCTGATTGCTCTTTCTCTACTCTCTCTCCTTTTCTCTCTCCTTTTCTCTCTCCTCTCTCTCTCTCTTCTCTCTCCTACCTCCTCCCTCCCTCCCTCCTCTCCCTCTCTCTCTCTCTCTCTCTCTCTCTCTCTCTCTCTCTCTTTCTTTCTCTCTCTCTCTCTCTTCTCTTCTCTTCCTCTTCCTCTTCTTTTATCCCCATCCTTTCCCTCCCGCTTCCTCTTTCTCTCTTCCTCTCCTCCTCTCCTTCGCTCCTCATCCTTTCCCTCCCTCTCCCTCTTAGTCTCTCCCTCCCTTCTAATTTTCTCTTTTCACAACAAAGTATTTCAGCTGGGGAGGGAGGGGAAAGGTGAGGGGGGGAGGGGGGAGGGGGGGGTTTAAGAGAGTGGGGATGGAGGATGCGATTGGATGCTTTAGATTATATAAATAGATTTTGAGAGCATGTGGGAAGGAACGTAAACAAAGCGGTATCGTGCGTGCGTGTCCGTTTGTCTGTCTGTTCCTGATTAGTTCCTGATTGTCTGTCTGGTTCTGCGCTTTCTTCTTGGTCTCCCTTGTCTCTTGTCCTC
>NW_027213606.1:0-17500 GCF_042767895.1 Penaeus vannamei | reverse complement strand
GGACGAGCTGGCAGGCAGACAAGCGCGCATTTAGAGCAGTGGCAATAAGCCTCGATGCAATGGCGCACCTGGGGGAGAGGGGTGGGGGGAGGGGGGGAGGGGGCGGTTGAGGTGATGGATGGGCGGCTGAGGGTGGTGGTGGGTGGCTGAGGGGGTGAGGGGGCGGTTGAGGGGGTGGAGGGGGGCGGCTGAGGGGTGAGTGGGGCGGCTGAGGGGTGTGGGGGCGGGCTGAGGGGGTGGGGCGCGGCTGAGGGGTGGGGGCGGCTGAGGGGATAGGGTGGGGCAGGCGATGGAGAGGTGCAGGGAGGGGTGGGAGGAAGGAAGGAAGAAGGAAGTGGGGGGAGCAGAGGGGAGGGGGGAGAAGGGAAGTGGGGGAGAAGAGGGGAGTGGGGGAGAAGGAGGAGAGGAGTAAGAAGCGAAGAAGAGAGAAGAGCGGGAGGGGGAAAGAAGGAAGGAGGAGGGAGAAAGAAGGAAGAGAGAGAAGACCGGAGGGGGAAAGAAGGAAGGAGGAGGAGAAGGAAAGAAGAGAGAAGAGCGCAGGGGGAAAGAAGGAAGGATGATGAGAAAGAAGGAAGATATAAGAGCGGAGGGGGAAAGAAGGAGGAGGAGGAGAAGACGAGAAGAGAAGAGGAGGAGAATCAAGAGGTCTGCCCACAGCTTCATCTCGTCCACTAAGCGCCCTCTTGAAAGCCTCTCTCCGGTATTACTCTCCTCCCCTTTTCGTTTTGTTTAGTTGCCTTTTTTTGCGTGTGTCTGATTCATCAAACTCGCCGTCGCTGAATCTAGGAGATGGGTTTTGCTCTCTCGGCGCCGTGCGACTGTCTGTGCGTCCGCCTGTGCGTGCGGATGCTTATTGGTGTGTGTGTGTGGGACTCGCTATGCTTTTCAATTTCTACTATTTTGCAGCTCCCCGTCTCTGTATGTCAGTCTCTCTCTCTCTCTCTCTCTTCTTTCCTTCTCTGTCTCTCTCCCTCTCTTCTTTCCTTCTTCACTGTCTCTATCTCTCTCTTTCTTTTCCTTGTCTGTCTCTATCCCTCTCTCCTCCTGTTTCGCAGACTCTCTCTCTCTCTTCTCTTCCTCTCTCTTTTCCTCTGTTTCTGTGTCTCTGTCCCTCTCCTCCTCCTGTTTCACAGATTCTCTCTCTCTTCTTTCCCCTCTCTTTCCTCCGTTTCTCTGTGTCTGTGCCTCTCTCCTCCTGTTTCGCAGTCTCTCTCTTTCTCTTCTCTTCCTCTCTCTTTCCCTCTGTTTTTCTGTCTCTGTCCCTCTCTCCTCCTGTTTCGCAGCCTCTCTCCCCCTCTTCTCTTCCTCTCTCTTTCCCTCTGTTTCTCTGTGTCTGTGCCTCCTCCCCTCTCGTCCTTTACTCTCTCTTTCCCTCTGTTTCTCTGTGTCTGTGCCTCTATCCCTCTCTTCTTTCCTTCTGTCTCTATCCCTCTCTCCTCTTGTTTCGCTGACTCTCTCTCTCTCTTCTCTTCCTCTCTCTTTTCCTCTGATCCTCTGTGTCTGTGCCTCTCTCCTCCTGTTTCGCAGCACATTTCCCTCTCTTCTTTCCTTCTCTGTCTCTATCCCTCTCTCCTGTTTCGCAGCCTCTCTCCCTCTCTTCTTTTCCTCTCTCTTTCCCTCTGTTTCTCTGTGTCTGTGCCTCTATCCCTCTCTTCTTTCCTTCTGTCTCTATCCCTCTCTCCTCCTGTTTCGCTGACTTTCTCTCTCTCTTCTCTTCCTCTCTCTTTCCCTCCGTTTCTCTGTGTCTGTGCCTCCTCTCCTCCTGTTTCGCAGCCTCTCTCCCTCTCTCTTTCCCTCTGTTTCTCTGTCTCTGTCCCTCTCTCCTCCTATTTCGCAGACTCTCTCCCTCTCTTCTTTTTCTCTCTCTTTCCCTCTGTTTCTCTGTCTCTGTCTCTCTCTCCTCCTGTTTCTCTGCAGACTCTCTCCCTCTCTTTCTTTCCCTCTTTTCCCTCTGTTTCCTCTGTGTCTGTGCCTCTATCCCTCTCTCTTTTTCCTTTCTGTCTCATTACCTCTCCTCCTTGTTTCTGCTTTGACTCTCTCTTCTCTCTTCCTCTCTCTTTCCCTCTCTTTCTCTGTGCCAGTGCCTCTCTCCTCCTGTTTCGCAGACTCTCTCTCTCTTCTTTTCCTCTCTCTTTCCCTCTGTTTCTCTGTGCCTGTGCCTCTCTCCTCCTGTTTCGCAGACTCTCTCTTCTTTTCCTCTCTCTTTCCCTCTGTTTCTCTGTGCCTGTGCCTCTCTCCTCCTGTTTCGCAGACTCTCTCTCTCTCTTCTCTTCCTCCCTCTTTTTCTCTCTGTTTCTCTGTGTCTGTCCCTCTCTCCTCCTGTTTCGCAGACTCTCTCCCTCTCTTCTTTTTCTCTCTCTTTCCCTCTGTTTCTCTGTCTCTGTCTCTCTCTCCTCCTGTTTCGCAGACTCTCTCTCTCTCTTCTCTTCCTCTCTCTTTCCCTCTGTTTCTCTGTCTCTGTCCCTCTCTCCTCCTGTTTCGCAGACTCTCTCTCTCTCTTCTCTTCCTCTCTCTTTTCCTCTGTTTCTCTGTCTCTGTCCCTCTCTCCTCCTGTTTCGCAGCCTCTCTCTCTCTCTTCTTTTTCTCTCTCTTTCCCTCTGTTTCTCTGTGTCTGTGCCTCTATCCCTCTCTTCTTTCCTTCTGTCTCTATCCCTCTCTCCTCTTGTTTCGCTGACTCTCTCTCTCTCTTCTCTTCCTCTCTCTTTTCCTCTGATCCTCTGTGTCTGTGCCTCTCTCCTCCTGTTCCGCAGCCTCTTTCCCTCTCTTCTTTCCTTCTCTGTCTCTATCCCTCTCTCCTGTTTCGCAGACTCTCTCTCTCTTCTCTTCCTCTCTCTCTCTCTCTGTTTCTCTGTGTCTGTGCCTCTCTCCTCCTGTTTCGCAGACTCTCTCTCTCTCTTCTCTTCCTCTCTCTTTCCCTCCGTTTCTCTGTGCCTGTGCCTCCTCCCCTCTCTTCCTCCCAACAAGTGCTTTGGGACGATCGGGAGCAGTCATAAATGGAGCTTTTGCTGCCAACCGAGATTTGTCACTCGCGTTGTTGTCATTGCCACCGACCCCGCCTGTCAACCAGCCACTCGCACCCTCTCCCCGCCGACCCCATACCCCTTCCCTCTCCTTCTCCCCTTCCCTCTCCTTCTCCCCTTCCCTCTCCTTCTCCCCTTCCCTCTCCTTCTCCCCTTCCCTCTCCTTCTCCCCTTCCCTCTCCTTCTCCCCTTCCCTCTCCTTCTCCCCTTCCCTCTCCTTCTCCCCCTCTCCTACTTTCTCTCGATCCCTCTCCCCTGCTTCCTCTGCATTCTCCTCCCCTACTTCCTCTTCATTTTACCTTTTCTCCATCCCCCTCCTCTACTTCTCCTTCCCCCTCCCCCTTCTACCTCCCCTACATCATCTCCAGACCCCTCCCCTACCTTCTCTTCATCCCCGTCCCTTACCTTCTCGAACCTCTCCCCTTCCCTTCCTTCCTTCTCCCTTTTCCCCTCCTTCCTTCCCCCCTCCTTTCCCCCCCTCCCTTCCCCCCTCCCCCCCCTCCTCTCTCCTCCCCCTCCTCCCTTTTCCCCCCTCCCCCCCCCCTCCCCCTCTTCCCCCCTCCCCAAACCTTCCCTCTCAACCCCCTCCCCCCCTTCCTTTCTCACTCTCCCTCTTCCTCCTTTACCCCCCTCCCCCCCCCTTACTCCCCCCCCTCCCCCTTCTCCCTCCCCTCCTACCAGCCCCTCCCCAACCCCCCTCCCCTCCCCTTACCTTCTCACCATCCCTCTTCCTTGCCTCGTCTCCACCCCTCCCCCTACCCCCTCCTCCCCTCCACCCCCACTCACCCCCACCCCCCCCGCCACTTGCAAAGCGCCCGATGGATGGGGTAAGCGATCGTAACCGCGAGATGAACGTTAAGATAGAGCCGTTAACGGGGACAGTGCTTGCGGGAAAAGGAGGGGGAGGGGAGGTGGGATGGGGGTGGGGTGGGGAGGGGGTTGGGGGGGGGAGGGGAGGGGGGGGGAAAAGAGGGGGAGTGGGAAAGGGGGAGGGAAGAGGTGGGGCAGGGAGGGGGGGGAAAGGGTGGTGGTGGTGGGAAAGGGGAGGGCGGGGAAGGGTGGGGGGGGAAAGAGGGGGTTAGAGGGGGGTGGGGAGGGGGAGGAAGGAGGCAAGGCCTTTTTTCCTTTTCTTTTCTTTTTTTTTTCTCCTTTTCTTTCCTCTTTTTTTTTTTTTTATCTTTATTTTTGTCTTCCCTTTCCCCCCCTCTCTTCCTCCTCCTCTTCCCCCTCTCTCCTTCTCCTTCCCCCTCCTTCTCCCTGCTTGCTCTCCTCTCCTTCCTTCTCTTCCCTCCTCCCTCTCTTTCCCTCCCTCTTCTCTTCCTCCCCCCTCTCTCTCTCCCTCCTCCTCTCTCTCTCCTCTCCCTCCTCCCTCCTCCCTCTCCCTCTCATTTTCAGAAGAGAATAATGGGTAAGGGGGGAAAGGGGGAGCAGGAAGGGCAGAAAGGGAAAGGGGAAAAAAGAAAGGGAAAGGGGAAAGAGGAGGCAGGAGGAAGGGGGAAAGAGAAGGAAAGGGAAAGGGGGCAGGAAAAGGAAAGGGGCAGAAGGAAGGAGGGAAAGGGAGAAAGGAAAGGGGGAAGGAGGCAGAAGGAAGGGAAAGGAGGAGAAAGGGAAGGGGGGAAGGAGGAAAGGGAGGAAGAAAGGAGGAAGGAGTTTGCAGGAAAAGGGGGGCTTGAGGAATTTACATTTGCAGAATTGAGGAGCCCCGAGGACTGGAAGGCATGGCTCACCTTATGTGTGCGCACATACATGGAGGTCAGGACGGTTGTCCTCTCCCCTCTCTTTCTGTTTTTTTTGTTTTTATTTTTTTTTTGTTTTCTTCCCTTTGTTTTGTCTGTCTTTTTTTCTTTCTCTTTCTCTTTTATTTCTTTCTCTCTTTCTTTTTTTCTTTTTTTCCTTTTTTCTTTCTTTCTTTTTTTCTTTTTTTCTCTCTCTCTCTCTCTCTCTCTCTCTCTCTCTCTCTCTCTCTCTCTCTCTCTCTCTCTCTCTCTCTCTCTTTCTCCCCCCCCCCCCCCCCCCCCCCCCCCTTTTTCCCCTCTCTCTCTCTCTCTCTCCTCTCTCTCTCTCTCCCTCTCTCCTCCCCCCCCCCCCCCCCCCCACACACACACACACACACACACACACACACACACACACACACACACACACACACACACACAGACACACACACACACACACACACACACACACACACACACACACACACACACACACACACACACACACACACACACACACACACGCCCACACACACACACGAACGGGCGCGGGCGTACAGAGTGTGTCACCGTGGATGTTTTCTGCCTGCGTCCATCTGTGTTCTGTTTGCTTGTTCTGCCTCGCATGTGATTCTCATTTGGCTTCGTGTTTTCGTCTGTGTGCGCTGACCAAGGGGAGGAGGTGGGGATGGGGGGTGGGGTGGGGGTGGGGGGTAGGAGAGGAGGGAGTGGGGAGGGAATGAGGGAGAGGGGGGTAAAGGAGGGGGGGGGGGGAGGTTGTAAGGAAGGGAGGAGGGACGGGAGAGGGAGGGAGGAATAAGGAGGGGGGGGGAGAGGAAGGGAGGAAAAAGGGGGGGAAAGGGAGGGGGGTGGCGGGGAAGGAGGAGGAGGGAGAGGGATAAAAGGGGGAGGGAGGGGGTTGGAGGGGGGGAAAAGGAAGGGGGTAAAGGGGGGGAAGGAGGGAGAGGGAAGAAAGGGGGGAAGGAGGGGGTAAAAAAAGGGGAGGGGAGGGGGGGGGTAGGGGGAGGGAGGAGTGGGTTTAAAGGGGAAAGGTAGGAGAGGGAAAAAGAGGGAGGGGATAAAGAGAGGGAGGAATGGAGTAAGAGACGAAACGAAAGCAATAAAGGGAGAAGAGGAGGGGGTAAGGGGAGGGAGGAGCGAGGTAAGAATTGTTTGTTGGGGATTATCTCCCTTCTTGTGGTCACGTGACGGATGACATGCGTGAGTGTGGAAAGGAGGGAGTGGGAGGAGGAAGCGAGACGAAGTGGAGATGGAGGAACGAAGGAAAGGGTAAGTGAGTGTAAAGAAGAAAGAGAGAGAAATCGGAAAGGAGAATGAATGGAGAGAGCAAAGAGTAAATGAGTGATGGAAAAAGATAAAAGAGAGGGGAGATAGGGGAAAAAGGGAGAGAAAAAAAAGAACAGAGACAGGAAAAAGAACAGAGAAGTTTTAAAGAAAGAGAAGCAGTAACGAGAGAGAGAGAGAGAGAAGAGAAAGAAAGAAAGAAGAGAAGAGAGAGAAGAGAAGAGAGAGAGAGAAAAAAAAAAAAAAACCGGGGTAAAAAAAAAATGAAAAAAAACCCCCACCCCCCTCCCCCCCCCCGGGGGCACGGTTTCTCATGAAAGACACGAAGTGGTGATGACTCAGGCTTGTTCTTTTAAATTCCCCCGGACCTTCAGAGGAGATCCCCACCCCCACACCCCCCCAGGCATTAACACGGGCGCGGGGGGGGGGGGGGAGGAAAATGGGGGGGGGGGGGGGGGAAAAAAGGGAGGGAGGGGGAAAAGGGGGGGGAAAAGGGGGGGGGGAAAGGGGAAGGGGTGGGGGAGGAGAGGAGAAAGCGGAGGGGGGGGAGGGAAATGGGGGGGAAGGGGGGGGGGGAAAAGGGTGGGGGTGGGAGGGGTGGGGGGGGGTGGGGGGGGGGGAAGAGCGGGGGGGGGGGCTGGGGGGGAAAAAATACACGTCGGGAACTCGAATACATTGTGTAGGGGAGTAATATATATACCCGATGCATTATGCGAGAGAGTGGGTTCTGTCCTCCACGGAGCTGCGATGGGGCGGTTCCTTCTTCTCCCCTCCCTCCTCCCCCCTTTCCCCCTTCCCCCTCCCCCCCCTCCCCCCCCCCTTTCCCCCCTCCCCCCCCCCCCCCGTGCTATGGGCTTAGCGGGAGTGAATTCTCAGCTTCCTTGCCATGATCTGGAGTGTCCTTCGAGCCGTCTTTTCGCGTGATGAAAGTACTTCGTGTTTCCTTTGTGGTGGGTCGTCTCTTTTTCCCGCAGTCCGTCGATCTACTCCTATGTAATCGTTTTTTTTTTCTGTTTTTTTTTTCAAAGCGGGCTTCTTCTCATTCTCCCTTCCTCTCTCCTTTCATCATTCCTTCCTTCCTTTCGTCCACCTCGTTCTCCCTCCCTTCTTCCTTCCTTCCTTCCTTTCGTCCACCGCGTTCTCCCTCCATTCCTGCTTCTTCCCCTCCTTTCTTCCAATCTTTCTTCCTTCCTTTCCTCTCTCCCAGCCATCCTCAAGCTCTCCTCCCTCTCTCGCTCCCTCCTCTCTTCTAATCCTTCCTCTCTCTCTCTCCCACCTCTCCTCTAGCCCTTCATTTCTCTTCCTTCCCTTCTTCCTATAAACCCATCATCCTTCCCTGCCTCCCTTCTTCCCTCCTTCGCTCCCTCCCTCTCCGTCCCTTCGCCGAGCTCTCCTTTCTCAGCCTCCGGTCCCCCTCCTTTTCTTCGGCTCCTGCTCCCGGCGGCGTGCACCTGGCAGGTAGGAGGACGTGTGCTGGGGGAGGAGCGTGGGGGGGAGGGGGGGGGGGCGCCTCGAAGAACACGACGGAGAGGCCGAGCGGGGAATCCCCGTGGGAAATGAAGTTGAATGCGGGGTGCGCACACGAGGCAGAAACAGAAACGCACACGCAGCTACACCAGCTGCGTGTGCGTTTCTGCATGTGTGTGTGTTTCTCGTATGGGGGGGATGGACGTATTTCAGCTTACTCATGTGAGTGTCCTGTATATTCCCACGCACGGAGACGGGTGTTTGTTTGGACACACGGTAAACAAATGCGCCGGATGCACGTTTGTGACCCTCCTCTCCTCCTACTCCCCACACGCACGCACACACGCACGCACGCACGCACGCGCTCACCACAGTCGAGCTCTACGCGAGGAACATCCGGCCAAGTCGTGCATCCTCCTATTTCCGCGTCTTCCGTCCGATTCCGGAGATGGCCGGAGTGAAATATTAAAACCGGGTGACTCGCCCCGCCCGCCATTACGCTGCTGGCTCGGCCCCGGTTTGTGTTTTGTTTCCGTTTCGTCTTTTTTTTTCTCTCTCTCTTTTTTTCGTGGTGTTAGAAGGCGGTGCGGCGTTCTGGGTTTCCTTTTTTTTGGGATCGTTCATTGTTTACGTTTTTGTTTCGGATCCGATGCGGCGGTCTGGCCCTCATCTCTTCCCTCCGTTGTTCACTGTGTTTTTTTTGTGTTGTTGGGATCTGGCACTGTTTTTTTTTTATCGCTCGCTTTTTTGTTCTTTTTTTCGTTCACTTTCTTCTCCTTTTTTTTTTTTTTTTGCTTTCCGTCTGGAGTGGATCAGCGGGCAAGACGTGAGGCGCAGCGGGGTCCTCGGTGCCGCTTCGCTTCCGTGATCCGCTTTGTGTGTGCAACAGCGATGCGTCGAGGGAGAGGCAGACGGGGAATTAGACGGTGGGTGCGTGTCTGTGGGGCTGGCCTGGTGGGAGTAGCGGCAAGGGCAGGGGAGAGAGGCGCACTCACGCACTCACTCACTCACTCACTCATTCACATAATGACGCACTCTCTCACGCACACACTTATACTCTCTGTCTTTCTGTCTCTGTATCTGGGTCTCTGTCTCTCTCTCTCTCTTTTTTTTTTTTTTTTCTTTTTTTTTTTTTTTTTTTTTTTTTTTTTTTTTTTTTTTTTTTTTTTAAAAATTACCAAAACCAACCCCCCAAACCCCCAAAACCCTTTGGGGAAAGGGTAAAAAATGGGGATGGTTGGACACATTTTAAATACTAGAAACAGAGAAAAAAAAAGGTAAGAAGTTGATTTAGCGAAATTTTGGAAAAAGGGTGGGAGGGGAGGAGAGGGGAGGAAAAAAAAGGGGAAAGGGAAGGGAAAGAGGGGGACGGGCTGCCCCGCGCCTTTTTGGGAAAAAGGGCGGGAAAAACGGGCCGGGGACGAAACGGGGCGGAAAAGGGCGGGGCCATCCTTTCCATCATTTTTTTGGGATGAACGCACTTTTTTCCTCCCTTTTTTTTTGGGGAAACTTTTTTTTTTTTTTTTGGGGGTTTGGTGGGTGGTGGGGGAGGGTGAGGGGGTGGTATGGGGGGGGTTGGTGATATGGTGGGGGTGATGGTGATGGGTGAGGAGGGGGAGTGGGGTGGGTGGTGGTGGGGGCTCGCCGTGGGAGCTGGGCGGGGGGAATCCCCCTCCCCATCTATAACCTAATTTGGTTTTGAAAGGTTTTTTTTGGGGAGGAGGTTTGAAAATAAAAGTTGAGGGGAAATTTAAAAAAAAATTAATAAAATTTAAAAATAAAAGGGGAAAAATTTAAAAATTTTAAAAAAATTTAAAAATTAATAAAAAATTTAAAAATTTAAAATTTTAAAAATTTAAAAAAAATTTAAAATTTAAAAAAATTTAAAAATTTAACGCACACACACACACACACACACGCACACACACACACACACGCACACACACACACACACACACACACACACACACACACACACACACACACACACACACACACACACACACACACACACACACACACACACACACACTGTATAAGCCTGATTTGGGTGGGAGGAGGAGGGAGGAGGGGAGGGGGGAGAGGAGAGGGGGGAGGGGAAGGGAGGGGGTAGGGAGGGGGGAGGGTAGGGGAGGGGAGAGGGGTGTGAGGGGAAGGGAGGAGGGTGTGAGGGGAAGGGAAGGGGTGTGAGGGAGGAGGGTGTGAGGGAATGGCGGAGGGTAGGGGAGGAGGGAGGTGTGAGGGGTATAGGGAGGGAGGGAAGGGTATGGGGTTATGGCAGGGGTGTGGGGTATAGGGTAGGGGAAGGGGCACGGGTATGCGATAAAGGGAGAGGAGGGGAAGGGGAGAGAAAGAGAATGAAGGAAAGGGGGTTTATCCGTTACATTTTTGGACGAGATCCTTAAAAGGAAACAATCCGATCGCTTGTTGGGTTGTTCTCTTGAAGGCATTATGGGAGTTTTAGCGAAGGGAAGGGGAACGACATGTGTGTGTGTTGGAGGGGAGAATGGGGTGTAGGTATGGTTGGGTATTTGTGTACGTGTGTGCATGTGCGTATGGATGGATGCATGTATGGGTGTATGTATGTATGTATGGCTGGATGTATGTACGTATGTATGTATGTATATATATATGTATGTATGTATGTATCTATGTATATATGTATGTACGTATGTATGTATGTATGTATATATGTATGTACGTATGTATGTATGTATGTAATGTACGTATGTATGTATGTACGTACGTATGTATGCCAGCCCGCGCCTTTATATACATGTACACTCTGTGGATGATTAGGCCCTCCCCTGTTTCCAAATATTATCATTGTTGTCGGGTATTTCTGTGAATTGTTTTGTTGTGGAGAATTATCGGCCGCTTGAGCTTTTCCTTCTCTTGTTGTTTTTTCTCTTTCTTGTTGTTTGGTGTCTTTGTTACAACAGCGTGTGCGTGTTTTTGGGCGGGCTTACTCCCTGTCTCGCCCGGTGGTAGGCATTCGCACGGCTCACTCGGAGACGCACACACACACACACACACACACACACACACACACACACACACACACACACACACACACACACACACACACACACACACGCACACACATTAGCATATTCTGAGGCAGGTGCATAGGCGTAAGCGCGCGGGCACACATACACGTATGCAGAGACGCAGACTCATAGACACATGCACATAGACACATGCACATACACGTACACATTCACATACACATACGCATACACATACGCATACGCAAACACACGCACGCACACATACACACACATTCATACACACACACACACACACACACACACACACACACACACACACACACACACACACACACACACACACACACACACACACACACACACACACTTCCGGCACGACACGCCCCCTCCAGGAAGGGTCACGATCAAGGAGGCCGCCCATGTCCGGCCTGGCAGTCGAGAAGGGGATCAATACCCCCCCCTCCCCTTTCCCCCGCCTCTCCCTCTGCCTCTCTCTCTCTCTCTCTCTCTCTCTCTCTCTCTCTCTCTCTCTCTCTCTCTCTCTCTCTCTCTCTCTCTCTCTCTCTCTCTCTGCTCTCTCTCTCTCTCTCGCCTCTGCTCTCTCTCTCTCTCTCTCTCTCTCTCTCTCTCTCTCTCTCTCTCTCTCTCTCTCTCTCTCTCTCTCTCTCTCTCTCTCTCTCTCCTCTCTCTGTCTCTCTCTACTCTCTCTCTCTGTCTCTCCCCCCCACTCTCTCCTCTCTCTCTGACTCTCTCTCTGTCTCTCCTTCTCCTCCTCTCCTTCTCCCTTTCTCTCTCCCTCACCCTCCTGTTTCCTGTGTATGTGTGCGTGTGCGTGTGCGTGTGCGTGTGCGTGTGTGTGTGTGTGTGTGTGTGTGTGTGTGTGTGCGTATGTGCGTATTCCTCACCTCCCCACTCCTCTCCACCCCAACCATCAGCCGTTTTTCTCCCTCTCCCACAACCTTCTCTTCCTCCTTCCCTCTCTCTCTCCCACAACTTCAGCTCTCCTTGCTTCGTGTTCCATCCTTCCCCTCTTCCCTTCTTCCCTACTTCCTTTCTTCCCATTTACCACCTCGTATCCCTCCTCCCTTCTTCCTTTCTTCCTTTCTTCCCTACTTCCCTTCTTCCCATTTACCACCTCGTATCCTCCTCCCCTCTTTCTCCACTTCCCCTCCTCCTTTCTTCCCTACTTCCTTTCTTCCCATTTACCACCTCGTATCCTCCTCCCTTCTTCCCTTCTTCCCATTTACCACCTCGTATCCTCCTCCCTTCTTCCCTTCTTCCCATTTAGCACCTCGTATCCTCCTCCCTCCTTCCCTCCTTCCATTTACCCCTCTTCCTCTCCCTCTTCCCTTCTTCCCATTTACCACCTCGTATCCTCCTCCCTACTTCCCTTCTTCCCATTTACCACCTCGTATCCTCCTCCTTCCCTTCTTCCCATTTACCACCTCGTATCCTCCTCCCTTCTTCCCTTCTTCCCATTTACCACCTCGTATCCTCCTCCCTTCTTCCCTTCTTCCCATTTACCACCTCGTATCCTCCTCCCTTCTTCCCTTCTTCCCATTTACCACCTCGTATCCTCCTCCCTACTTCCCTTCTTCCCATTTACCACCTCGTATCATCCTCCTCCCCTCCTTCTCCCACTTCTTTTCTTCCCATTTACCACCTCGTATCCACCTCCCCTCCTTCTCCCACTTCCTCGTGTGTCCCTCATAACCCTAAGGAAGATTATTAGACAGTTCGTTTCTTCGTCCATTTCTCTCGTCCCTTTGAAGCTCACCGAGGAACCGTTAAACCCCTTGCAATCCTCTTAGACTCTATCAGCGCGATCACGATTTCCTCTCCTCCCCTTCCCTCCCCCTTCCCTCCTCTTCCCCTCCCCTTCCCTCCCCCTCTCCCTTCCCCTCCCCTTCCCCTTCCCTTCCCTCCCTCTTCGTGAGCTCTCTGTTTTGGGTGTTTGGGTGTCTGTGTCTGTCTCATTTTTAATCTCTCTCTCTCTCTCTCTCTCTCTCTCTCTCTCTCTCTCTCTCTCTCTCTCTCTCTCTCTCTCTCTCTCTCTCTCTCTCTCTCTCTCTCTCTCTCTCTCCCTCTCTCTCTCTCTCTCTCTCCCTCTCCTCCCTCCCTCCAATCTCCCTTTTCCCCTCCCTCCCTCCCTTCCTCCCTCCCTCTCCCTCCCTCCCTCCCTCCCTCCCTCCCTCCCTCCCCTCCCTCCCTCCCTCCCTCCCTCCCTCCTCCCTCCCTCCCTCCCCCTCTCCCTCCCCCAAAGCGAAACAAACAACCCCAAAAAGCCTTCTTCGGCCGCGGATCGTCTCCCTCCTTGAACCTCGCTTGCTTTCCGTCTCGCAAGGAGGTTCCCCCAAGACGGCTCAGCGCCTCCCGATCTCACCCTGGTCGTTGCTTCCCGTGATCTCTCCCTCGCCGCTTCTCATCTCGGGACAATATCTATTCAGTATCGAGGAATGGGCGTTGCGGTGCGTCTTCTTGTTTCTCTCCTTCCTGTTTCCTTCATTTCGTCTCTTCTTCTTTTCTTCCCTTCTTCCTCCTTCTCTTCCTCCTCCTCCCTCCCTCCCTTCCTCCTTCTTCTCCTCCTCCTCCTCCTACTCCTCCTTCTCCTCTTCCCTCCTCCTCCCCTCCTCCTCCCTCCCTCCCTCCTCTTCCCTCCCTCCTCCCCCCACCTTCCCTGTCTTTCCACGTTCTCACTTTCTCTCCACTCCCCTCTCTCTCTTTTCTTTTCCCATCCCTTCCTTACCATCACCTTACTTTTCCCTCTGCATCCTCCCCTTTTCCCCTCCTTCTCCGCTTTGACATCCGTATGCTTTCCATTACTCCCCTCCCCTCCCCTCCCCCTCCTCCTATCCCCATCCCTCCCCCTCCTCCTGCTCTCTTCTTCTTACCCCCTTCCCCATTCATCCAATCTTTCCACTTCTTCTTTTTCCCTTTCTTTCTCCTTTTTCTTCCCTCCTTCCCCTCTCCTTCCTTCTCTATCTCCTCCCCTCCCTCCTCTCCCCTCCCTTCCCCTCCCCTTCCCTGCCTTCCGCATCTCCTCCCCTTCCTTCCCCTCTCCTTCCTTCCCTATCTCCTCCCTCCCCTTCCTGCCTTCCGCATCTCTTCCCTCCCCTCTCCTTCTCCTCCCCTCCCCTCCCTCCCCATCTCCCCTCCCCTCCCCTTCCTTGCTCTCCTCTCCCTCCCCTCCCCTCCCTCCTCCCTCCCTCCCTCCCCTCCCTCCCTTGTTCGCCACCCCTCCCCTCCCCTCCCCTCCCCATCTCCCCGGGATCTACGGTGAATTCGCGAGGGCCTCTCGTTCCTCCTCCCTCCTCCTCCTCCTCCCTCCTCCTCCCTCCTCCTCCCTCCTCCTTCCTGGGCGTCCATTATCCGTGCATTTGTCCCTAATTCCTGGGCCTTGAGTAGGAGTAGTAGGCACGGGCGGCATTTGGGGGGGGGGGGGGGGGGTAGGTGCGGGTGTGGGGAGAGGGGCGGGGGAGTAGGTGCGGGGGCGGGCGTAGGGGGAGTGAGAGTGCGGCCGTAGGGGGTGTAGGTGCGGGCGTAGGTGGGTGTTGGTGGGCGTAGGGAGGTGTTGGTGGGCGTAGGGAGGTGTTGGTGGGGGTAGGTGGGTGTAGCTGCGGGCGTAGGGAGGTATAGGTGCGGGCGTAGGGAGGTGTACGGATGTGGTGCGATCAGGGATAGTTGGGGCAAGTTTCCAGGCTTGGGGGTTAGGTGAGGATGTGGTGGAGGTAGGGAGGAGGTTGGGGGACGTGGGGAGGCTGATAGTGCGGGCTAGGTGAGGTGGTTGGTGGCGTAGAAGGAGGTGTTGGTGGGCGTAGGGAGGTGTGGGTGGGCGTAGGTGGGTGTTGGTGGGCGTAGGGGTGTAGGTGCGGGCGCGGGCGTAAAGGGTGTATAGATGATGGCGTAGGTGGGTGTTGGTGGGCGTAGGGAGGTATAGATGATGGCGTAGGGGGGGGGGGGTAGAAGGAGCACGGATAGAGCGACAGATAGATAGACAGACAGATAGATAGATGGATCGACTCTCCGGAGGCATAGTTCGCCAGGGAAGGTTTCTCAGGCCGTTGGCGCTCCGGCTCTTTAAAGTTGATGGATAAGGGAGGGAGGGAGAGAGGAGGCGTTTGGGAGAGAGATCAGGGAGAGTAAGGGGACTGATAGATAGAACGAAAGAGCAGGGAGAAAGATCAGGGAGAGTAAGGGGACTGATAGATAGAACGAAAGATCAGGGAGAGTAAGGAGACTGACAGATAGAACGAAAGAGCAGGGAGAGTAAGGGGACTGATAGATAGAACGAAAGAGCAAGGAGAAAGAATAGGGAGAGTAAGTTGACTGACAGATAGAACGAAAGAGCAGGGAGAAAGAATAGGGAGAATAAGTTGACTGACAGATAGAACGAAAGATCAGGGAGAGTAAGGGGACTGACAGATAGAACGAAAGAGCAGGGAGAAAGAATAGGGAGAGTAAGGGGACTGATAGATAGAACGAAAGAGCAGGGAGAAAGAATAGGGAGAATAAGTTGACTGACAGATAGAACGAAAGAGCAGGGAGAAAGAATAGGGAGAGTAAGGGGACTGATAGATAGAACGAAAGATCAGGGAGAGAAAGTAGACTGATAGATAGAACGAAAGAGCAGGGAGAGTAAGGGGACTGATAGAGAGAACGAAAGAGCAGGGAGAAAGAATAGGGAGAATACGTTGACTGACAGATAGAACGAAAGGTTAAGGAGAAAGAATAGGGATAGTAAGGGGACTGATAGATAGAACGAAAGATCAGGGAGAGAAAGTAGACTGATAGATAGAACGAAAGAGCAGGGAGAAAAATCAGGGAGAGTAAGCGGGCTGATAGATAGAACGAAAAGTCAGGGAGAACGAATAGGGAGAATAAGTTGACTAACAGATAGAACGAAAGAGCAGGGAGAAAGAATAGGGAGAGTAAGGGGACTGATAGATAGAACGAAAGAGCAAGGAGAAAGAATAGGGAGAGTAAGTTTACTAACAGATAGAACGAAAGAGCAGGGAGAAGTTATTGATAAATAGCTAGAAGAATAGACTATAGAGAACCAAATGACGGATAAGGCAGAAGTAGAGTGTGGCTTGTTTTTAAGGTATAAGTAACCATCTTGTCTCACACACTTCATTCCACGAAAGGCGAGGCAAGAATGGGAGGAAATGATGAGGGAGATTTCCCTTCGCCATCCAGACTTCTATCACCAACATGCTCTCTCGTCTTGTTTACCTTTTTTTTTGCCATCTTGAGCTCGTCGCGTCGTTGTTCACACGCCCCCCCCCCTCTCTCTCTCTTTCTTTCTTTTTCTTTCTTTTTCTCTCTTTCTTTCTGTCTGTCTCTCTTTCTTTCTGTCTCTCTGTCTGTCTCTCTCTCTCTGTCTGTCTGTCTCTGTCTCTCTTTCTCTTTCTCTTTCTCCTTCTCCTTCTCCTTCTCTGTCTCTTTCTCCTTCTCTATCTCTTTCAATTTCTCTATCTCTTTCTCTTCTCTTTCTCTTCTCTCTCTCTCTCTCTCTGTCTCTGTCTCTCTCTCTGTCTCTGTTTGTCTGTCTGTCTGTCTGTCTGTCTGTCTGTCTGTCTGTCTCTCTCTCTCTCTCTCTCTCTCTCTCTCTCTCTCTCTCTCTCTCTCTCTCTCTCTCTCTCTCTCTCTCTCTCTCTCTCTCTCTCTCTCTCTCTCTCTCCTTCTCTCTCCTTTTTTGGAAAATCGGAAGAAAATGTATTTAGTAATTAGTTAAATTGTTGTTTTATTTATGTGTTTACCTTCTTTATTGGTTTCGTCATGGTGTTTTTTTTTTCTCTCTTCTGATGCAGAAATATTGCATCATATTTTTTTCTGCGTTGGTTGAGGCCGAGTATTTTTTTTCTTTTTTCATCGTTCGTTTTATCCTTTGTTCGCTCGTTTAGTCATCTGTCTCGCTTATCTACTCGTGTCTCCCTTTGTCTTTATTTCGCTTATCTCTCCACATCCGTCTTTCGGGTTGTTCCATTCGTCCAATCCCTTTGGTGATTCGTTTCGGCCGTTCGCTCGTTTGGCTCTTCGGTTCTCTCTCTCTCTCTTTCTGTCTCTGTCTCTCTCTGTCTCTGTCTGTCTCTGTCTCTGTCTCTGTCTTTGTCTTTGTCTCTGTCTCTGTCTGTCTGTCTCTGTCTCTGTCTCTCTTTCTTTCTTTTTCTTTCTTTCTTTCTCTCTTTCTCTTTCTCTCTTCTCTCTCTCTCTCTCTCTCTCTCTCCTCTCTCTCTCTCTCTCTCTCTCTCTCCTCCTCTCTCCTCCCTCTCTCTCCTCTCTCTCTCTCTCTCTCTCTCTCTCTCCCTCTCCCTCTCCTCTCCCCTCCCTCCCCCTCCCCCTCCCTCTCCTCTCCCTCCCTCCCTCCCTCCCTCCTCCCTTCCTCCCTTCCTCCCTTCCCTCCCTCTCCCTCTCCCTCCCCTTTCCCCTCCTCCCTCCCTCCCCCCCTCTCCCTCCCACTCCCACTCCTCCTCCCCTTCCTTCCCTCTCCTTCTCCCCTTTCCCTTTCCCTCTCCCTTTCCACGTCTCTGGCATATCCACTTGTTCTGCTTCGGAAACGGGCGACCTTGAGCTGGGCGAAGCAGGGTAGGGTTTCAAGGGTGAATTCGAGTCGCCAGTTACTGGGTTACGGTTGCACAGTGCATGGTCAATCAGCATGAGGTGAAGCATACACACACGCATACGCACACACGCACACGCACTCGCTCACGCACACGCACACGCACACGCACACACACACGCACACGCACACGCACACGCACACGCACACGCACACGTACACGTACACGTACACGTACACGCACACGCACACGCACACGTACACGCACACGCACACGCACACGCATGAACACGCACTCGCTCACGCACACGCACACGCACACGCACACGCACACGCACACGCACACATATACACATACACACACTAAAAAATAAAGATGAAATTTAATAAATAGAATAAAAATAGATAGATAAATAGAAAAAA
>NW_027213605.1:27500-31263 GCF_042767895.1 Penaeus vannamei | reverse complement strand
ATCTCTCTCTCTCTCTGTATGTGTGTGTGTCTCCTTATCTTTTTCTCTTCTCTTTCTTCCTTTCTCTATTTTCACATAACCCGTTTCACCACAAGTAACCCGATCTTGCGAATCGAGAAAACTGAACAATCCTTTCTTAAATGTTTTGTGAAAATCTCATTCTTATTCGGATTTACAGTCGCTCCATCCATCCACCCACCCATCCATCCATCCATCCATCCACCCATCCATCCATCCATCCACCCACCCATCCATCCATCCACCCACCCATCCATCCATCCATCCATCCACCCACCCACCCATCCATCCACCCATCCATCCATGAACTCACCCACTCATCCATCCATCCACCCACCCACTCATCCATCTACTCATCCATACATCCAACTATTCATCCACCCACCAATCCATCCATTCATCCATCCGTCCATCCATCCATTCATCCACCAATCCATCCATCCATCCATCCATCCACCTATCCATAAATCCACCCATCCGTCCATTCGCCCATCAATCCATCCACATATCCATCCATCCATCTATCCATCCATCCATCCATCCACCCAACCACCCATCCATCCACCTATCCATAAATCCACCCATCTGTCCATCCATCCATCCATCCAACCACCAACCCATCCGTCCATCCATCCAGCCACCTATCCACTCATCCGTCCATCCATTCACCCACTCATCCATCCATCCATTCACCCACTCATCCATCAATCCATCCACCCAGCCACCCACCTATCCACCCATCCATCTACCCATCCATCCATCCATCCATCCATCCATCCACCCACCCTTCCATCCATCCATCCATCCATCCACCCACACACCCACCCACCCACCAATCCATCCATCCATCCATCTACCCACCCACCCATCCACCCACCCATCCATCCATCCACTCACCCACCTAACCATCCATCCATCCATCCACCCATCCACCCACCAATCCATCCATCCATCCACCCCCCCCCCCCCCCCCCCCCCAATCCATCCCTCCATCCATCCACCCACCCACCCCCCCATCCATCCATCTACCCATCCATCCATCCACCCACCCACCCACCAATCCATCCACCCACCCACCCACCAATCCATCCTTCCATCCATCTATCCAACCATCCATCCATCCTTCCATCCATCTATCCAAGCACATACTACTAGTAACACACAAGACGAGGTGGCCGAGTGGTTAAGGCGTTGGACTGCTAATCCAATAGGGTCTCCCTGCGTGGGTTCGAATCCCATCCTCGTCGGAAACATTATCTTTTTCTCCTATTCATCATTTTATTTCCCTTTTTTCTCTTTCTCTTTCTCTTCGGTATAAGCCATAGATATCTCAGCTTCCCAATGGCTCGGAAATTTGAATGGACGAATTTTCGAAAGTGAATCTAATTTTGAATTTAGTTACATTTTGTAAATGAAAATTTATATATCATATGAATATAGCAGGTATCACGCCAATATATATTTTTCATATACATAGAAGAATGGAATATATGCGCATAGCTTTTGTTAATTGACGTGATATAGGCTGTAGCGAGTAATTTGTGCATGGCACTTAATAACACGATATAGGCCTAACGACATATATGTGCATGACTCTTCATAATGCGATATAGGCCTATGCGAAGAATTTCTGCATGACACTTACTGACATGAATTAGGCCTAGACTAAGAATTTATGCATGACACATTGATGCGACATAGGGTTAAACTAAGAATTTATGCATGACACATTGATGCGACATAGGCCTAAGCAAAAGGCATACGAAAATAAGTATTAACTTGAGCTATGTATGCCAGAACATCAAGACATTACATCAGTTCGTGTACCTATATCAAATGTACATACTCGGGTGCCAAGTACAGTAATCTCTAAGAAATTAAACTTATACCAATCACTAGTACAGAATTATTCTTAATGTAATATGGATTAAAGTATACAGCGAACACATGTTAAAATGTAATCCTGAGTCATATTAGCTTGTCGTGACTGATAAGAGATATCATCTCACGTTGGATGTTTACAACTTTATGGTAAATGATAAGTTTTGATAAAGTAAAAGATAGGAGAAATTATATACATACATACACACACGCACGCACACACACTCACACACACACACACGCACACACACACACACACACACACACACACACACACACACACACACACACACACACACACACACACACATACATGCATATATATATATATATATATATATATATATATATATATATATATATATATATATATATATATATATATATATATATATACATACATACATACATATATATATATATATATATATATATATATATATATATATATATATATATATATATATATATATATATATGGTCTTGTGGTAGCGAATCATGAAAGGATAAATAAGGAAGTACGTGTTATATGTGGAATAGAGTTTAGTATATACGCGGTAGGTTCAGTTAGCATGTTACAACCGAAAAAAATAAGAATAATCAATCTTAAAGTCACAAAAAGTTATCAATATTTTATCCGTCTCCCTCGATGTACACAAGACGAGGTGGCCGAGTGGTTAAGGCGTTGGACTGCTAATCCAATAGGGTCTCCCTGCGTGGGTTCGAATCCCATCCTCGTCGACATAGGGAAAGTTTTCTGCAGGATCGAGAACAAAAATCTGAGAAAAAAAATAGAAACGAAAAACTTAGTTTGCATATTTCGAAGCTCCGAACGAACGATGAGAAAAAAAGATAAGTTGCACGGATCTGAAACGTGCAACCCCGCGCCAATGCAGAAGCTCAGAAGGACGATGTTATTCATCCAAGCGTAAATTGTCGTCATATGTATGTATGTGTGTGTGTGTGTGTGTGTGCGTGTGCGTTTTTGTGTATGTGTGTGTTTTTCTGTGTGAGTGTGTTTCTGTGTGTGTGTTTCTCTGTGTGTGTTTCTGTGTGTGTGTGTGTGTTTCTGTGTGTGTGTGTGTTTCTGTGCGTGTTCGTTTCTGTGCGTGTGTGTTTTTCTATGTGCGTGTCCGTTTGCATGTGCGCGTGCGTGTACATGTACGTACATGCGTATGTCCTTGTTTGTTTGTTCAACTATAACCCCCTTCACCAGATACACCACATATACGCCTTGTCACACACAGTAAACAAAACGTGACGCAACGCCTGCAACAGTGCACATGCAGCGGTTGCGTCACACTCCGTCACCCTTCGCCACGAGAGATGTATTCGGATGCTCGGGAATACAACGGGAAGGAATATCAACAACCAACTTGATAATGATGATATTTATGATGATGAAAACACGAGCAATATTTGCATAGATGAATATGACAATGATAATAAAAAAGGCATTTCTATTAGCATTGATAAAGATAATGATAATACCGGTAATGATGAGAATACTTATTAAGATTACTATAATGGTACAACAGATGATATATAAATATATAATGAAATTAGCTATGACAGTTATCATCACAACAGAAATGAGCAGTTATGAACATCATTAAATTGATAATAATGATAATATGAGAATAACAATGACAATGATGATGACACTCATTGCATTGATAATAATGATATAATGACGATTTATAATAATGTTAACAATGATTATTATAATTATAATGATAATAATAATGATAATGATGAAAATAATGGTGACAATAATGATGATAACATAAATTATGATCTTAAAGATAGTAAAGATAATAAGGACAATGAAAATAATGAAAACAATGATGGTAATGATAATAAT
>NW_027213605.1:0-17500 GCF_042767895.1 Penaeus vannamei | reverse complement strand
GGGGACTTGTGTTCTGCTGAGGGAAAGGATGTTCTGCTGAGGGGACGGATGTTCAGCTGAGGAGACGGATGTTCTGCTGAGGGGACGTATGTTCTGCTGAGGAGACGGATGTTCTGCTGAGGAGACGGATGTTCTGCTGAGGGGACTGATGTTCTGCTGAGGGGACGGATGTTCTGCTGAGGAGACGGATAATCTGCTGAGATGACTGATGTTCTGCTGAGTGGACTGATGTTCTGCTGAGGGCACGGATGTTCTGCTGAGGGGACTGATGTTCTGCTGAGGAGACGGATGATCTGCTGAGGGGGCTGATGTTCTGTTGAGGGGACGGATGTTCTGCTGAGGGGACGGATGTTCTGCTGAGGGGACTGATGTTCTGCTGAGGGAACGGATGTTCTGCTGAGGGGACTGATGTTCTGCTGAGGGGACTGATGTTCTGTTGAGGGCACTGATGTTCTGCTGAGGGCAACTGATGTTCTGCTGAAGGGACTGATGTTCTGCTGAGGAGACGGATGTTCTGCTGAGGAGACGAATGTTCTGCTGAGGGGACTGATGTTCTGCTGAGGGAACGGATGTTCTGCTGAGGGGACTGATGTTCTGCTGAGGGCACGGATGTTCTGCTGAGGGGACTGATGTTCTGCTGAGGGCCCTGAAGTTCTGCTGAGGGCCCTGAAGTTCTGCTGAGGGCCCTGAAGTTCTGCTGAGGGCCCTGAAGTTCTGCTGAGGGGACTGATGTTCTGCTGAGGGCCCTGAAGTTCTGCTGAGGGGACTGATGTTCTGCTGAGGGGACTGATGTTCTGCTGAGGGGACGGATGTTCTGCTGAGGGGACGGATGTTCTGCTGATGGGACGGATGTTCTGCTGAGGGGACGGATGTTCTGCTGAGGAGACGGATGTTCTGCTGAGGAGACGGATGTTCTGCTGAGGGGACTGATGTTCTGCTGAGGGGACGGATGTTCTGCTGAGGAGACGGATAATCTGCTGAGATGACTGATGTTCTGCTGAGTGGACTGATGTTCTGCTGAGGGCACGGATGTTCTGCTGAGGGGACTGATGTTCTGCTGAGGAGACGGATGATCTGCTGAGGGGGCTGATGTTCTGCTGAAGGGACTGATGTTCTGCTGAGGGGACTGATGTTCTGTTGAGGGCACGGATGTTCTGCTGAGATGACTGATGTTCTGCTGAGGAGACGGATGTTCTGCTGAGGAACCGGGTGTTCTGCTGAGGGGACGGATGTTCTGCTGAGGGGACGGATGTTCTGCTGAGGGGACGGATGTTCTGCTGAGGGGACGGATGTTCTGCTGAGGGGACTGATGTTCTGCTGAGGGGACGGATGTTCTGCTGAGGGGACTGATGTTCTGCTGAGGGCACTGATGTTCTGCTGAGGGGACTGATGTTCTGCTGAGGGGACGGATGTTCTGCTGAGGGGACGGATGTTCTGCTGAAGGGACTGATGTTCTGCTGAGGGGACTGATGTTCTGTTGAGGGCACGGATGTTCTGCTGAGATGACTGATGTTCTGCTGAGGAGACGGATGTTCTGCTGAGGAGACGGATGTTCTGCTGAGGGGACGGATGTTCTGCTGAGGGGACGGATGTTCTGCTGAGGGGACGGATGTTCTGCTGAGGGGACGGATGTTCTGCTGAGGGGACTGATGTTCTGCTGAGGGGACGGATGTTCTGCTGAGGGGACTGATGTTCTGCTGAGGGCACTGATGTTCTTCTGAGGGGACTGATGTTCTGCTGAGGGGACTGATGTTCTGCTGAAGAGACGGATGTTCTGCTGGGGAGACATGTTCTGCTGAGGGGACGGATGTTCTGCTGAGGAGACTGATGTTCTTCTGAGGGGACGGATGTTCTGCTGGGGAGACATGTTCTGCTGAGGGGACGGATGTTCTGCTGAGGAGACGGATGTTCTGCTGAGGAGACGGATGTTCTGCTGAGGGGACGGATGTTCTACTGAGGGGACATATGTTCTGCTGAGGAGACGGATGTTCTGCTGAGGGGACTGATGTTCTGCTGAGGAGACGGATATTCTGCTGAGGAGACGGATGTTCTGCTGGGGAGACATGTTCTGCTGAGGGGACGGATGTTCTGCTGAGGAGACTGATGTTCTTCTGAGGGGACGGATGTTCTGCTGGGGAGACATGTTCTGCTGAGGGGACGGATGTTCTGCTGAGGAGACGGATGTTCTGCTGAGGAGACGGATGTTCTGCTGAGGGGACGGATGTTCTGCTGAGGGGACATATGTTCTGCTGAGGAGACGGATGTTCTGCTGAGGGGACTGATGTTCTGCTGAGGAGACGGATATTCTGCTGAGGAGACGGATGTTCTGCTGAGGGGACGGATGTTCTGCTGAGGAGACGGATGTTCTGCTGAGGGGACGGATGTTCTGCTGAGGAGACGGATGTTCTGTTGAGGGGACTGATTTTCTGCTGAGGGGACTGATGTTCTGCTGAGGAGACGGATGTTCTGCTGAGGAGACGGATGTTCTGCTGAGGGCACTGATGTTCTGCTGAGGAGACGGATGTTCTGTTGAGGGGACGGATGTTCTGCTGAGGAGACGGATGTTCTGCTGAGGGGACGGATGTTCTGCTGAGGAGACGGATGTTCTGCTGAGGGCACTGATGTTCTGTTGAGGGGACGGATGTTCTGCTGAGGGGACGGATGTTCTGCTGAGGGGACGGATGTTCTGCTGAGGGGACAGATGTTCTGCTGAGGAGACGGATGTTCTGCTGAGGAGACGGATGTTCTGTTGAGGGGACGGATGTTCTGCTGAGGAGACGGATGTTCTGCTGAGGGGACGGATGTTCTGCTGAGGAGACGGATGTTCTGCTGAGGGGACGGATGTTCTGCTGAGGAGACGGATGTTCTGTTGAGGGGACGGATGTTCTGCTGAGGAGACGGATGTTCTGCTGAGGGGACGGATGTTCTGCTGAGGAGACGGATGTTCTGCTGAGGGGACGGATGTTCTGCTGAGGGGACGGATGTTCTGCTGAGGGGACGGATGTTCTGCTGAGGAGACGGATGTTCTGTTGAGGGGACGGATGTTCTGCTGAGGAGACGGATGTTCTGCTGAGAAGACGGATGTTCTGCTGAGGAGACTGATGTTCTGCTGAGGAGACGGATGTTCTGCTGAGGAGACGGATGTTCTGCTGAGGGGACTGATGTTCTGGTGAGGAGACGGATGTTCTGTTGAGGGGACGGATGTTCTGCTGAGGGGACTGATGTTCTGGTGAGGAGACGGATGTTCTGCTGAGGAGACGGATGTTCTGCTGAAAAGACGGATGTTCTGCTGAGGAGACTGATGTTCTGCTGAGGAGACGGATGTTCTGCTGAGGAGACGGATGTTCTGCTGAGGGGACTGATGTTCTGGTGAGGAGACGGATGTTCTGCTGAGGAGACGGATGTTCTGCTGAGGGGACTGATGTTCTGGTGAGGAGACGGATGTTCTGCTGAGGAGACGGATGTTCTGCTGAGGGGACTGATGTTCTGGTGAGGAGACGGATGTTCTGCTGAGGAGACGGATGTTCTGCTGAGGGGACTGATGTTTTGCTGAGGAGACGGATGTTCTGCTGAGGGGACTGATGTTTTGCTGAGGAGACGGATGTTCTGTTGAGGGGACGGATGTTCTGCTGAGGAGACGGATGTTCTGCTGAGGAGACGGATGTTCTGCTGAGGAGACTGATGTTCTGCTGAGGAGACGGATGTTCTGCTGAGGAGACGGATGTTCTGCTGAGGGGACGGATGTTCTGCTGAGGGGACTGATGTTCTGCTGAGGGGACTGATGTTCTGCTGAGGAGACGGATGTTCTGCTGAGGAGACGGATGTTCTGCTGAGGAGACGGATGTTCTGCTGAGGAGACGGATGTTCTGCTGAGGAGACGGATGTTCTGCTGAGGGGACGGATGTTCTGCTGAGGAGACTGGTGTTCTGCTGAGGGGACTGATGTTCTGCTGAGGAGACGGATGTTCTGCTGAGGGGACGGATGTTCTGCTTAGGAGACTGGTGTTCAGCTGAGGGCACTGATGTTCTGCTGAGGGGACTGGTGTTCTGCTGAGGAGACTGGTGTTCTGCTGAGGGGATGGATGTTCTGCTAAAGGGACGGATGTTCTGCTGAGGACACGGATGTTCTGTTGAGGGGACGGATGTTCTGCTGAGGAGACGGATGTTCTGCTGATGAGACGGATGTTCTGCTGAGGAGACGGATGTTCTGCTGAGGGCATTGATGTTCTGCTGAGGGGACGGATGTTCTGCTGAGGGGACTGATGTTCTGCTGAGGGGACTGATGTTCTGCTGAGGGGACGGATGTTCTGCTGAGGAGACGGATGTTCTGCTAAGGGGACTGATGTTCTGCTGAGGGGACGGATGTTCTGCTGAGGGGACGGATGTTCTGCTGAGGGGACGGATGGTCTGCTGAGGGGACGGATGTTCTGCTGAGGGGACTGATGTTCTGCTGAGGGGACGGATGTTCTGCTGAGGAGACGGATGTTCTGCTAAGGGGACTGATGTTCTGCTGAGGGGACGGATGTTCTGCTGAGGGGACGGATGTTCTGCTGAGGGGACGGATGTTCTGCTAAGGAGACGGATGTTCTGCTAAGAGGACTGATGTTCTGCTGAGGGGACGGATGTTCTGCTGAGGGGACGGATGTTCTGCTGAGGGGACGGATGGTCTGCTGAGGGGACGGATGTTCTGCTAAGAGGACTGATGTTCTGCTGAGGGGACGGATGTTCTGCTGAGGGGACTGATGTTCTGCTGAGGGGACTGATGTTCTGCTGAGGAGACGGATGTTCTGCTGAGGGGACTGATGTTCTGCTGAGGGGACTGATGTTCTGCTGAGGGGACTAATGGTCTGCTGAGGGGACTGATGTTCTGCTGAGGGGACGGATGTTCTGCTGAGGGGACGGATGTTCTGCTGAGGGGACGGATGTTCTGCTGAGGGGACGGATGTTCTGCTGAGGAGACGGATGTTCTGCTAAGGGGACTGATGTTCTGCTGAGGGGACTGATGTTCTGCTGAGGGGACGGATGTTCTGCTGAGGGGACGGATGTTCTGCTGAGGGGACGGATGTTCTGCTGAGGGGACGGATGTTCTGCTGAGGGGACGGATGTTCTGCTGAGGAGACGGATGTTCTGCTAAGGGGACTGATGTTCTGCTGAGGGGACGGATGTTCTGCTGAGGGGACGGATGTTCTGCTGAGGGGACGGATGTTCTGCTGAGGAGACGGATGTTCTGCTAAGAGGACTGATGTTCTGCTGAGGGGACGGATGTTCTGCTGAGGGGACGGATGTTCTGCTGAGGAGACGGATGTTCTGCTAAGAGGACTGATGTTCTGTTGAGGGCACTGATGTTCTGCTGAGGGGACGGATGTTCTGCTGAGGGGACGGATGTTCTGCTGAGGGGACGGATGTTCTGCTGAGGAGACGGATGTTCTGCTAAGAGGACTGATGTTCTGCTGAGGGGACGGATGTTCTGCTGAGGGGACTGATGTTCTGCTGAGGGGACTGATGTTCTGCTGAGGGGACGGATGTTCTGCTGAGGAGACGGATGTTCTGCTAAGGGGACTGATGTTCTGCTGAGGGGACGGATGTTCTGCTGAGGGGACGGATGTTCTGCTGAGGGGACGGATGTTCTGCTGAGGAGACGGATGTTCTGCTAAGAGGACTGATGTTCTGCTGAGGGGACGGATGTTCTGCTGAGGGGACTGATGTTCTGCTGAGGGGACTGATGTTCTGCTGAGGGGACGGATGTTCTGCTGAGGAGACGGATGTTCTGCTAAGGGGACTGATGTTCTGCTGAGGGGACGGATGTTCTGCTGAGGGGACGGATGTTCTGCTGAGGGGACGGATGGTCTGCTGAGGGGACGGATGTTCTGCTAAGAGGACTGATGTTCTGCTGAGGGGACGGATGTTCTGCTGAGGGGACTGATGTTCTGCTGAGGGGACTGATGTTCTGCTGAGGGGACGGATGTTCTGCTGAGGAGACGGATGTTCTGCTAAAGGGACTGATGTTCTGCTGAGGGGACTGATGTTCTGCTGAGGGGACGGATGTTCTGCTGAGGAGACGGATGTTCTGCTGAGGGGACTGATGTTCTGCTGAGGGGACTGATGTTCTGCTGAGGGGACGGATGTTCTGCTGAGGGGACTGATGTTCTGCTGAGGGGACTGATGTTCTGCTGAGGGGACGGATGTTCTGCTGAGGAGACGGATGTTCTGCTGAGGGGACTGATGTTCTGCTGAGGGGACTGATGTTCTGCTGAGGGGACGGATGTTCTGCTGAGGGGACTGATGTTCTGCTGAGGGGACTGATGTTCTGCTGAGGGGACGGATGTTCTGCTGAGGAGACGGATGTTCTGCTGAGGGGACTGATGTTCTGCTGAGGGGACTGATGTTCTGCTGAGGGGACGGATGTTCTGCTGAGGGGACGGATGTTCTGCTGAGGAGACGGATGTTCTGCTAAGAGGACTGATGTTCTGCTGAGGGGACGGATGTTCTGCTGAGGGGACTGATGTTCTGCTGAGGGGACTGATGTTCTGCTGAGGGGACTGATGTTCTGCTGAGGGGACGGATGTTCTGCTGAGGAGACGGATGTTCTGCTAAGGGGACTGATGTTCTGCTGAGGGGACGGATGTTCTGCTGAGGGGACGGATGTTCTGCTGAGGGGACGGATGTTCTGCTGAGGAGACGGATGTTCTGCTAACAGGACTGATGTTCTGCTGAGGGGACGGATGTTCTGCTGAGGGGACTGATGTTCTGCTGAGGGGACTGATGTTCTGCTGAGGGGACGGATGTTCTGCTGAGGAGACGGATGTTCTGCTAAGGGGACTGATGTTCTGCTGAGGGGACGGATGTTCTGCTGAGGGGACGGATGTTCTGCTGAGGGGACTGATGTTCTGCTGAGGGGACTGATGTTCTGCTGAGGAGACGGATGTTCTGCTGAGGGGACGGGATGTTCTGCTGAGGAGACGGATGTTCTGCTGAGGGGACGGATGTTCTGCTGAGGAGACGGATGTTCTGCTGAGGGGACGGATGTCCTGCTGAGGGGACGGGATGTTCTGCTGAGGGGACGGATGGTCTGCTGAGGGGACGGGATGTTCTGCTGAGGGGACGGATGGTCTGCTGAGGAGACGGATGTTCTGCTGAGGGGACGGGATGTTCTGCTGAGGAGACGGATGGTCTGCTGAGGAGACGGATGTTCTGCTGAGGGGACGGATGGTCTGCTGAGGGGACGGATGTTCTGCTGAGGGGACGGATGGTCTGCTGAGGGGACGGATGTTCTGCTGAGGAGACGGATGTTCTGCTGAGGGGACGGGATGTTCTGCTGAGGGGACGGATGGTCTGCTGAGGGGACGGGATGTTCTGCTGAGGGGACGGATGTTCTGCTGAGGGGACGGGATGTTCTGCTGAGGGGACGGATGGTCTGCTGAGGGGACGGATGTTCTGCTGAGGAGACGGATGTTCTGCTGAGGAGACGGATGTTCTGCTGAGGGGACGGGATGTTCTGCTGAGGGGACGGATGTTCTGCTGAGGGGACGGATGTTCTGCTGAGGGGACGGATGGTCTGCTGAGGGGACGGATGTTCTGCTGAGGAGACGGATGTTCTGCTGAGGAGACGGATGTTCTGCTGAGGGGACGGATGTCCTGCTGAGGGGACGGATGGTCTGCTGAGGAGACGGATGTTCTGCTGAGGGGACGGATGTCCTGCTGAGGAGACGGATGGTCTGCTGAGGAGACGGATGTCCTGCTGAGGGGACGGATGTTCTGCTGAGGAGACGGATGTTCTGCTGAGGGGACGGGATGTTCTGCTGAGGGGACGGATGGTCTGCTGAGGGGACGGATGTTCTGCTGAGGAGACGGATGTTCTGCTGAGGAGACGGATGTTCTACTGAGGAGACGGATGTTCTGCTGAGGAGACGGATGTTCTGCTGAGGAGACGGATGTTCTGCTGAGGAGACGGATGTTCTGCTGAGGGGACTGATGTTCTGCTGAGGAGACGGATGTTCTGCTGAGGAGACGGATGTTCTGCTGAGGAGACGGATGTTCTGCTGAGGAGACGGATGTCCTGCTGAGGGGACGGGATGTTCTGCTGAGGGGACGGATGTTCTGCTGAGGAGACGGATGTTCTGCTGAGGGGACGGATGTCCTGCTGAGGGGACGGATGTTCTGCTGAGGAGACGGATGTTCTGCTGAGGGGACGGATGTTCTGCTGAGGAGACGGATGTTCTGCTGAGGAGACGGATGTTCTGCTGAGGGGACTGATGTTCTGCTAAGGGGACTGAAGTTCTGCTGAGGGGACTGATGTTCTGGTGAGGAGACGGATGTTCTGCTGAGGAGACGGATGTTCTGCTGAGGAGACGGATGTTCTGCTGAGGGGACGGATGTTCTGCTGAGGGGACTGATGTTCTGCTAAGGGGACTGAAGTTCTGCTGAGGGGACTGATGTTCTGGTGAGGAGACGGATGTTCTGCTGAGGGGACGGATGTCCTGCTGAGGGGACGGATGTTCTGGTGAGGAGACGGATGTTCTGCTGAGGAGACGGATGTTCTGCTGAGGAGACGGATGTTCTGCTGAGGGGACGGATGTTCTGCTGAGGAGACGGATGTTCTGCTGAGGGGACTGATGTTCTGCTGAGGAGACTGATGTTCTGGTGAGGAGACGGATGTTCTGCTGAGGGGACGGGATGTTCTGCTGAGGGGACGGATGGTCTGCTGAGGGGACTGATGTTCTGGTGAGGAGACGGATGTTCTGCTGAGGGGACGGGATGTTCTGCTGAGGGGACGGATGGTCTGCTGAGGGGACTGATGTTCTGGTGAGGAGACGGATGTTCTGCTGAGGAGACGGATGTTCTGCTGAGGGGACGGATGTTCTGCTGAGGGGACGGGATGTTCTGCTGAGGGGACGGATGGTCTGCTGAGGGGACGGGATGTTCTGCTGAGGGGACGGATGGTCTGCTGAGGGGACGGATGTTCTGGTGAGGAGACGGATGTTCTGCTGAGGAGACGGATGTTCTGCTGAGGAGACGGATGTTCTGCTGAGGGGACTGATGTTCTGCTAAGGGGACTGAAGTTCTGCTGAGGGGACGGATGTTCTGCTGAGGAGACGGATGGTCTGCTGAGGGGACGGATGTCCTGCTGAGGGGACGGGATGTTCTGCTGAGGGGACGGATGGTCTGCTGAGGGGACGGGATGTTCTGCTGAGGGGACGGATGGTCTGCTGAGGGGACGGATGTTCTGCTGAGGGGACGGGATGTTCTGCTGAGGGGACGGATGGTCTGCTGAGGGGACGGATGTTCTGCTAAGGGGACTGAAGTTCTGCTGAGGGGACTGATGTTCTGGTGAGGAGACGGATGTTCTGCTGAGGAGACGGATGTTCTGCTGAGGGGACGGATGTCCTGCTGAGGGGACGGATGGTCTGCTGAGGGGACTGAAGTTCTGCTGAGGGGACTGATGTTCTGGTGAGGGGACGGATGTTCTGTTGAGGGGACGGATGGTCTGCTGAGGGGACGGATGTTCTGCTGAGGAGACGGATGTTCTGCTGAGGGGACGGATGGTCTGCTGAGGGGACGGATGGTCTGCTGAGGGGACGGATGTTCTGCTGAGGAGACGGATGTCCTGCTGAGGGGACGGATGTTCTGCTAAGGGGACTGAAGTTCTGCTGAGGGGACTGATGTTCTGGTGAGGGGACGGATGTTCTGTTGAGGGGACGGATGGTCTGCTGAGGGGACGGATGTTCTGCTGAGGAGACGGATGTTCTGCTGAGGGGACGGATGGTCTGCTGAGGGGACGGATGTTCTGCTGAGGAGACGGATGTCCTGCTGAGGGGACGGATGTTCTGCTAAGGGGACTGAAGTTCTGCTGAGGGGACTGATGTTCTGGTGAGGGGACGGATGTTCTGTTGAGGGGACGGATGGTCTGCTGAGGGGACGGATGTTCTGCTGAGGAGACGGATGTTCTGCTGAGGGGACGGATGGTCTGCTGAGGGGACGGATGGTCTGCTGAGGGGACGGATGTTCTGCTGAGGAGACGGATGTCCTGCTGAGGGGACGGATGTTCTGCTAAGGGGACTGAAGTTCTGCTGAGGGGACTGATGTTCTGGTGAGGGGACGGATGTTCTGCTGAGGGGACGGATGGTCTGCTGAGGGGACGGATGTTCTGCTGAGGAGACGGATGTTCTGCTGAGGAGACGGATGTTCTGCTGAGGAGACGGATGTTCTGCTGAGGGGACGGATGTTCTGCTGAGGAGACGGATGTTCTGCTGAGGGGACGGATGTCCTGCTGAGGGGACGGATGTTCTGCTGAGGAGACGGATGTTCTGCTGAGGAGACGGATGTTCTGCTGAGGGGACGGATGTTCTGCTGAGGGGACGGATGTCCTGCTGAGGGGACGGGATGTTCTGCTGAGGGGACGGATGGTCTGCTGAGGGGACGGGATGTTCTGCTGAGGGGACGGATGGTCTGCTGAGGGGACGGATGTTCTGCTGAGGGGACGGGATGTTCTGCTGAGGGGACGGATGGTCTGCTGAGGGGACGGGATGTTCTGCTGAGGGGACGGGATGTTCTGCTGAGGGGACGGATGTCCTGCTGAGGGGACGGGATGTTCTGCTGAGGGGACGGGATGTTCTGCTGAGGGGACGGATGTTCTACTGAGGGGACGGATGTTCTGCTGAGGAGACGGATGTTCTGCTGAGGGGACGGATGTTCTGCTGAGGGGACGGATGTTCTGCTGAGGGGACGGATGTTCTGCTGAGGGGACGGATGTTCTGCTGAGGGGACTGATGTTCTGCTGAGGGGACGGATGTTCTACTGAGGGGACGGATGTTCTGCTGAGGAGACGGATGTTCTGCTGAGGGGACGGATGTTCTGCTGAGGGGACGGATGTTCTGCTGAGGGGACTGATGTTCTGCTGAGGGGACGGATGTTCTGCTGAGGGGACGGATGTCCTGCTGAGGGGACGGGATGTTCTGCTGAGGGGACGGGATGTTCTGCTGAGGGGACGGATGTTCTACTGAGGGGACGGATGTTCTGCTGAGGAGACGGATGTTCTGCTGAGGGGACGGATGTTCTGCTGAGGGGACGGATGTTCTACTGAGGGGACGGATGTTCTGCTGAGGAGACGGATGTTCTGCTGAGGGGACGGATGTTCTGCTGAGGGGACGGATGTTCTGCTGAGGAGACGGATGTTCTGCTGAGGAGACGGATGTTCTGCTGAGGGGACGGATGTTCTGCTGAGGGGACTGATGTTCTGCTAAGGGGACTGAAGTTCTGCTGAGGGGACTGATGTTCTGGTGAGGAGACGGATGTTCTGCTGAGGGGACGGATGTCCTGCTGAGGGGACGGATGTTCTGGTGAGGAGACGGATGTTCTGCTGAGGAGACGGATGTTCTGCTGAGGAGACGGATGTTCTGCTGAGGGGACGGATGTTCTGCTGAGGAGACGGATGTTCTGCTGAGGGGACTGATGTTCTGCTGAGGAGACTGATGTTCTGGTGAGGAGACGGATGTTCTGCTGAGGGGACGGGATGTTCTGCTGAGGGGACGGATGGTCTGCTGAGGGGACTGATGTTCTGGTGAGGAGACGGATGTTCTGCTGAGGGGACGGGATGTTCTGCTGAGGGGACGGATGGTCTGCTGAGGGGACTGATGTTCTGGTGAGGAGACGGATGTTCTGCTGAGGAGACGGATGTTCTGCTGAGGGGACGGATGTTCTGCTGAGGGGACGGGATGTTCTGCTGAGGGGACGGATGGTCTGCTGAGGGGACGGGATGTTCTGCTGAGGGGACGGATGGTCTGCTGAGGGGACGGATGTTCTGGTGAGGAGACGGATGTTCTGCTGAGGAGACGGATGTTCTGCTGAGGAGACGGATGTTCTGCTGAGGGGACTGATGTTCTGCTAAGGGGACTGAAGTTCTGCTGAGGGGACGGATGTTCTGCTGAGGAGACGGATGGTCTGCTGAGGGGACGGATGTCCTGCTGAGGGGACGGGATGTTCTGCTGAGGGGACGGATGGTCTGCTGAGGGGACGGGATGTTCTGCTGAGGGGACGGATGGTCTGCTGAGGGGACGGATGTTCTGCTGAGGGGACGGGATGTTCTGCTGAGGGGACGGATGGTCTGCTGAGGGGACGGATGTTCTGCTAAGGGGACTGAAGTTCTGCTGAGGGGACTGATGTTCTGGTGAGGAGACGGATGTTCTGCTGAGGAGACGGATGTTCTGCTGAGGGGACGGATGTCCTGCTGAGGGGACGGATGGTCTGCTGAGGGGACTGAAGTTCTGCTGAGGGGACTGATGTTCTGGTGAGGGGACGGATGTTCTGTTGAGGGGACGGATGGTCTGCTGAGGGGACGGATGTTCTGCTGAGGAGACGGATGTTCTGCTGAGGGGACGGATGGTCTGCTGAGGGGACGGATGTTCTGCTGAGGGGACGGATGTCCTGCTGAGGGGACGGATGTTCTGCTAAGGGGACTGAAGTTCTGCTGAGGGGACTGATGTTCTGGTGAGGGGACGGATGTTCTGCTGAGGGGACGGATGGTCTGCTGAGGGGACGGATGTTCTGCTGAGGAGACGGATGTTCTGCTGAGGAGACGGATGTTCTGCTGAGGAGACGGATGTTCTGCTGAGGGGACGGATGTTCTGCTGAGGAGACGGATGTTCTGCTGAGGGGACGGATGTCCTGCTGAGGGGACGGATGTTCTGCTGAGGAGACGGATGTTCTGCTGAGGAGACGGATGTTCTGCTGAGGGGACGGATGTTCTGCTGAGGGGACGGATGTCCTGCTGAGGGGACGGGATGTTCTGCTGAGGGGACGGATGGTCTGCTGAGGGGACGGGATGTTCTGCTGAGGGGACGGATGGTCTGCTGAGGGGACGGATGTTCTGCTGAGGGGACGGGATGTTCTGCTGAGGGGACGGATGGTCTGCTGAGGGGACGGGATGTTCTGCTGAGGGGACGGGATGTTCTGCTGAGGGGACGGATGTCCTGCTGAGGGGACGGGATGTTCTGCTGAGGGGACGGGATGTTCTGCTGAGGGGACGGATGTTCTACTGAGGGGACGGATGTTCTGCTGAGGAGACGGATGTTCTGCTGAGGGGACGGATGTTCTGCTGAGGGGACGGATGTTCTGCTGAGGGGACGGATGTTCTGCTGAGGGGACGGATGTTCTGCTGAGGGGACTGATGTTCTGCTGAGGGGACGGATGTTCTACTGAGGGGACGGATGTTCTGCTGAGGAGACGGATGTTCTGCTGAGGGGACGGATGTTCTGCTGAGGGGACGGATGTTCTGCTGAGGGGACTGATGTTCTGCTGAGGGGACGGATGTTCTGCTGAGGGGACGGATGTCCTGCTGAGGGGACGGGATGTTCTGCTGAGGGGACGGGATGTTCTGCTGAGGGGACGGATGTTCTACTGAGGGGACGGATGTTCTGCTGAGGAGACGGATGTTCTGCTGAGGGGACGGATGTTCTGCTGAGGGGACGGATGTTCTACTGAGGGGACGGATGTTCTGCTGAGGAGACGGATGTTCTGCTGAGGGGACGGATGTTCTGCTGAGGGGACGGATGTTCTGCTGAGGGGACGGATGTTCTGCTGAGGGGACGGATGTTCTGCTGAGGGGACTGATGTTCTGCTGAGGAGACGGATGTTCTACTGAGGGGACGGATGTTCTGCTGAGGAGACGGATGTTCTGCTGAGGAGACGGATGTTCTACTGAGGGGACGGATGTTCTGCTGAGGGGACGGATGTTCTGCTGAGGGGACTGATGTTCTGCTGAGGGGACGGGATGTTCTGCTGAGGGGACGGATGTTCTGCTGAGGGGACGGATGTTCTGCTGAGGGGACGGATGTTCTGCTGAGGGGACGGGATGTTCTGCTGAGGGGACGGATGTCCTGCTGAGGGGACGGGATGTTCTGCTGAGGGGACGGGATGTTCTGCTGAGGGGACGGATGTTCTACTGAGGGGACGGATGTTCTGCTGAGGAGACGGATGTTCTGCTGAGGGGACGGATGTTCTGCTGAGGGGACGGATGTTCTGCTGAGGGGACGGATGTTCTGCTGAGGGGACGGATGTTCTGCTGAGGGGACTGATGTTCTGCTGAGGGGACTGATGTTCTGCTGAGGGGACTGATGTTCTGCTGAGGGGACGGATGTTCTGCTGAGGGGACGGATGTTCTGCTGAGGGGACGGATGTTCTGCTGAGGGGACGGATGTTCTGCTGAGGGGACGGATGTTCTGCTGAGGGGACGGATGTTCTGCTGAGGAGACTGATGTTCTGTTGAGGAGACGGATGTTCTGCTGAGGGGACGGATGTTCTGCTGAGGAGACTGATGTTCTGTTGAGGAGACGGATGTTCTGCTGAGGGGACGGATGTTCTGCTGAGGAGACTGATGTTCTGTTGAGGAGACGGATGTTCTGCTGAGGGGACGGATGTTCTGCTGAGGGGACGGATGTTCTGCTGAGGAGACTGATGTTCTGTTGAGGAGACGGATGTTCTGCTGAGGGGACGGATGTTCTGCTGAGGAGACGGATGTTCTGCTGAGGGGACGGATGTTCTGCTGAGGAGACGGATGTTCTGCTGAGGAGACGGATGTTCTGCTGAGAAGACGGATGTTCTGCTGAGAAGACGGATGTTCTGCTGAGGAGACGGATGTTCTGCTGAGGGGACTGATGTTCTGCTGAGGGAACGGATGTTCTGCTGAGGGGACTGATGTTCTGCTGAGGGAACGGATGTTCTGCTGAGGGGACTGATGTTCTGCTGAGGGGACGGATGTTCTGCTGAGGGGACGGATGTTCTGCTGAGGAGACGGATGTTCTCCTGAGGAGACGGATGTTCTGCTGAGGGGACGGATATTCTGCTGAGGGGACGGATGTTCTGCTGAGGAGACTGATGTTCTTCTGAGGGGACGGATGTTCTGCTGAGGGGACGGATGTTCTGCTGAGGGGACTGATGTTCTGCTGAGGGGACGGATGTTCTGCTGAGGGGACGGATGTTCTGCTGAGGGGACGGATGTTCTGCTGAGGGGACGGATGTTCTGTTGAGGAGACGGATGTTCTGCTGGGGAGACATGTTCTGCTGAGGGGACGGATGTTCTGCTGAGGAGACGGATGTTCTGCTGAGGGGACGGATGTTCTGCTGAGGGGACTGATGTTCTGTTGAGGGGACTGATGTTCTGCTGAGGGGACTGATGTTCTGCTGAGGGGACTGATTTTCTGCTGAAGGGACGGATGTTCTGCTGAGCGGACTGATGTTCTGCTAAAGGGACGGATGTTCTGCTGAGGGGACGGATGTTCTGCTGAGGGGACTGATGTTCTGCTGAGGGGACTGATGTTCTGCTGAGGGGACTGATGTTCTGCTGAGGGGACTGATTTTCTGCTGAAGGGACGGATGTTCTGCTGAGCGGACTGATGTTCTGCTAAAGGGACGGATGTTCTGCTAAAGGGACGGATGTTCTGCTGAGGGGACGGATGTTCTGCTAAAGGGACGGATGTTCTGTTGAGGGGACTGATGTTCTGCTGAGGGGACTGATGTTCTGCTGAGGGGACGGATGTTCTGCTGAGGGGACGGATGTTCTGCTGAGGGGACGGATGTTCTGCTGAGGGGACGGATGTTCTGCTGAGGAGACGGATGTTCTGCTGAGGGGACGGATGTTCTGCTGAGGGGACGGATGTTCTGCTGAGGAGACGGATGTTCTGCTGAGGGGACGGGATGTTCTGCTGAGGGGACGGATGTTCTGCTGAGGGGACGGGATGTTCTGCTGAGGGGACGGATGTTCTGCTGAGGAGACGGATGTTCTGCTGAGGGGACGGGATGTTCTGCTGAGGGGACGGATGTTCTGCTGAGGAGACGGATGTTCTGCTGAGGGGACGGATGTTCTGCTGAGGGGACGGATGTTCTGCTGAGGGGACGGATGTTCTGCTGAGGGGACGGATGTTCTGCTAAAGGGACGGATGTTCTGCTGAGGGGACTGATGTTCTGCTGAGGGGACTGATGTTCTGCTGAGGGGACTGATTTTCTGCTAAAGGGACGGATGTTCTGCTGAGCGGACTGATGTTCTGCTAAAGGGACGGATGTTCTGCTGAGGGGACGGATGTTCTGCTAAAGGGACGGATGTTCTGCTGAGCGGACTGATGTTCTGCTAAAGGGACGGATGTTCTGCTGAGGGGACGGATGTTCTGCTGAGGGGACGGATGTTCTGCTGAGGGGACGGATGTTCTGCTAAAGGGACGGATGTTCTGCTGAGGGGACGGATGCTCTGCTGAGGACACTGATGTTCTGCTGGGGGGACTGATGTTCTTCTGAGGGGACTGAGCAAAATGTAAAGAAGGGAAGTTTACAACGGACTGGTAATTCTATATGACTTTCCTTGGTTTTATAATTGTGTTACTTCAAGATTCTGTGTGGTTGTGTGATTCTAGCTGTGTGTGTCTGTGTGTGTGCGTGTGTGTGTGTGTGTGTGTGTGTGTGTGTGTGTGTGTGTGTGTGTGTGTGTGTGTGTGTGTGTGTGTGTGTGTGTGTGTGTGTGTGTGTGTGTGCGTGTGTGTATGAATCTTTCTGCCCCTACTTATTAGCTTACATATTTCCATCATATCGTCTGCTAATTACCACCAATTAAGCGAGCAAGTAACAACTACAAGTCATGAAAATGGCCCTATAATGAGGTGTGCCAGCCACGCCTTTGCTGTCATAACAACACCCTAGAGATGACAACAGTCCCGAGAGAGTCATGTTGGCAGCAAGTGTCAAAGTGAATCTATTTTCAAAGGGCCAGCTATCGTCTTTCCATGTTAATATACCTGAATCGTGCCTTGAATATGCGATTCGGGAGCCATCTTGCTTTTTTCGGTGAGTTTTTACAAGTAGTTGGCTTCCAAAGAACACGCGAACACGCTTCTTAAAGGGCAACTGTCAGAGGGTACGTTGAACCCAGCCCAATGCATCGCTCCGCTGACGTCACCACAACACGCAACGCCGCCGCGGACCAACCAGGAAAGAGTGACGTCACCCGCGCCCCACGAGTGGCCAATCACGGACGAGCTTACAAGTTGCTGCATCAGCGGGATCCAAAGCGTAGCAAAATAATGCGTAGTACATGTTGCGGGCGTCAATGACCCACGGTTACCGCCCGCTAAATATCTGGAGACTGTTTCTGTTACTCTTCGTGGCTGTGAATATTAAATAAGCGCTGCTGTTCATGCTAGAGGTTGATATTTACTCGAAGTATGTTTACGTATCGAGGAGGGGGAAGCGAGGCGCGAAATGTGCACGCTCATGCTATCCTTCTGCATCGTTTATTGCATTTATGACTCATTGGCAAGACTAACCTTCATCACCAGCAAGTGTCAACGGCTGTCATATGTCATCACCACCCTGTCATTAGTCAATTAACCCCTCTACTTACGAGTCATCACCAGCATTCTGTCACGGCATCACCGACGCCTCGCTACCTGGTCGTCACCACCAAAGAGAAAAAAAGGCACCAGAAGTCACCACCCTCTCTCTCCTTCTCAACACCAGGACAG
>NW_027213603.1:15000-22500 GCF_042767895.1 Penaeus vannamei | reverse complement strand
CCCAAAATTCAGAATGCGAAACAGACCCATCAGGGAGTGGGGGTGGGGGTGGGGGAGAGGCGGGGAGAGAATGTCGGAGGAAGGAGGAGGGAGGAGGAGGAAATAGGAGGAAGGAGGGGAAACCTACCTTGAAAAACACCCCCACCCACTCCACTTCTCCCCCCACCCCCCCACCCCCTTACTCCCCGAGGGTCGCGCAGTTATCGTACCACGCTCCCGACTTGCGCCCGCTCGTTGCGCAAGCGGCGGGGCCACGGGATCAAGTGCGCTCTCGAGTGCGATTCATCGTATTACCGGAGGCGATGAAGGGAATAAAAGGGGGAATATCGAGGAGGAAGGGAGGCGGGAGGGGGAAGGGGGAAAGGGGGAGGGGAGTTGAGGAAGCTGGAAGGGGGGAGTGGGGAGAGGAAGGGAGGGGGAGGGGAGGGGGTAGTTAGAAGAGATAAGGGAAGCGGCGAAGGGAGGAAGGGAGTTAGAAGATGGAGGGGCGGTGGGGAGCAAGGGGAAAGGAGGAAAGGAGGCGAGAGGAGATGGGAAAAGGAAGACAAGGGGAGGAGCGACGCGAGAGATATATGAAAGGGATGAGGCGACGAGAATTATAGAGGGGATTAGGGAGAGAGAGAGAGAGAGAGATGAGGGAGGGAGAAGCCGACGAGGAGGGAGAGGAGAAGAGCAGTAGGTAGAAAGAAGGGGAAAAGGTGGAACGAGAGAAAGAAAGAGAAGGAGATGCAATAGCATTCAAGTCATTGTGAAACGTAACAGAAAAGCAAACAAACGCAGCGGTACGACATATAGAAGACATTACAGAAGGCGAAGATTCAGATAAAAAAACAATTGCTGTTGTACGATTAGAAAATAACGGGATATTACAAACATGAATCAATTAAAACGGTAAACGAAATGATGAAAGAAGGAACTATTACTATTACTATTACTATCAATATCCATACTCGCATTCAATATTACTAATATCATCTTTATCAATATGACAACAACAACAATAATCATCATCATCATCATAATTAGCATCAACATTATAATAATAATAATAATAATAATAATAATAATAATAATAATAATAATAATAACAACAACAACACAAACAATAATGAGATGACTGACAGGCTGTCAACACCACCCATCTTGCGACAACTAAAAGCCAGAGGCCTTCATCGCAGGCTCCCAACCCCACCCTCCCGAACACACCGCGCAACCCCTATTAACCCCGAACACCTCGGCCTGCATGCCTGACCCCGGCTTCGTCTGCCTGCTCGTTTGCCTGCCTCTCTCCTGTCTCTCGCGCCAGTCTGCCTGCGTGTCTCGCTACTGCCGGGGGCCTGTCAGCGCGTCCGTTCTCGGCCGTTCTCGCCAGCCGGATTGTTTGGCGATCTCTTATTACATGCTTAAATGTTTATTTGGTTTGTTTACCTTCGCATCCGCTTGCTTACCTGCCTCTCTCTCGATCGTCTCTTTGCCGCCGCCTCTCTTCTCCTCCGTACCTTCTCCCCTTCATCCTCCTATCCTACTTCCCTCCCCCTCTCCCTCCTCGTCTACCTGCCTCCCTGTTTCCCTCCCCGGCCGTACCCAGACGCCCGCCCGGCCGGGGAGGTTCCGGGGGCGCGCGTGGGCATGTGCAGTTACCCGCTGAGTGTGGTTGGCCTGGTGGGTGCCAAGCCTGAGTCACCCGCGGACCCTCACTCATAATAAATAACTGCCGCCTCGTCGTTTTCATTATCTCATACTCACCGCCATCCCCGCGCGCATCTCCATCGTCCCTGTCGCAGCATCAGGCAGTCACGCAGTCACCGGCATCCCGACTAATGGCCCTTTCTAATCATCTACGCCACCGCCCTTGCCACTCTCATTACGAAAGAGTGGATTCGTTTTTAACTTTCCATTTTCTCGTTGTTGCTTGCCATAACGCGGCGCAGACACGATGTTTTCCGGCGCATTTAACGCAGGAGGGAGCAACAAAACCACCGTAAAGCATTTCGGTGGAATAAAACAGGAATTACGAGAATGAAATGCGCCATGACCGTCGTGATGATACTCCGCTATAAAAAGAGGAAGTAAATAACAGAATAAATATGCATACGAAGCCAAAGGATAAGTAAGACCCGCCCGTCACTCTGCATAATCCAATGAAAGACGACTCATCAAATTATTCACTTATCCCACGACCAAGGCATTCCCAAGCGATCGAGTCGTCCCGCGTGCTTTCGTCACGAAGGAGAATCAGGTGTTAGCGCCACGAAGGTTCGAGAGCCGATTACCCCCGGCCCTCCAAGCCCCTGCGGTTCCCCCTCTTACCCCCACCCGCCCCTATACAACGCGCGGTCTTGCTACGTCACTTCTACGTCACCCACGTTCAGTTGACTTTAATCATTTATATAATACGTATACATACATACATACATACATACATACATACATACATACATATATATATATATATATATATATATATATATATATATATATATATATATATATATATATATATATATAGACAGACACACACGCACAGACACAGACACACACACACACGCACAGACACAGACACACACACACACGCACAGACACAGACACACACACACTCACTCACTTGCTACGTCACTACGTCATCCAAGTTCAATTGACTCTAATCTTTAATATAATATATATAGATAATATATAATTATATACAATATATATATATAATATATATATATATATATATATATATATATATATATATATATATATATATATATATACACATATATATACATTATATATATATATATATATATATATATATATATATATATATATATATATATATATATATAAACACACACACACACACACACATATATGTTACTGGCAAAAATCACACAAACAAATCAATTACCGCGTTCAGGCTTCTTTTAATGTATAACCAGGCATGAGTCATAGTCAAGGTGGTGGTCGTGGAAGCTCCCCTCCCGCCCCTTCTCCCTCTCCCTCTGAGGCACAGTTCCTCCCCTTCCCCCACTCTGCCCAATCCTGACGGGGCTAAAGGGGAGGGAGATGGTAGAAGAGGGGAGGAGAGGGGAAAGGGGAGGGAAGGGGAGGGGAAAGGGGAGGGAAGAGGGAGGGGAGGGGAAAGGGGAGGGAAGAGGGAGGGGAAAGGAGAGGGAAGAGGGCCAGTAGAGAGAGAGAAAGGAGGGAAGGGGGAGTGGTTGAAAGGAGCGAGAGAGAGAAAGAGGGAATGGGAGAGAGAGAGCGAGAGAGGGAGAGAGAGAGAGAGAAAGAGGGAATGAGAGAGAGAGGGGAGGAGAAAGAGAGAAAGATAATGGGAGAGAGAGTGAAAGAGATAATGGGAGAGTGAGAGAGAAAGAGATAATGGGAGAGTGAGAGAGAAAGTGAGATTGGGAGAGAGAGAGAAAGACGGAATGGGAGAGAGAGGGGGGATGGGAGAAAGAGAGAAAGACGATGGGAGAGTGAGAGAGAGAGAGAGAGAAAGAGGGAATGGGGAGAGAGAGAGAAAGTGGGATTGGGAGAGAATGGGGGGGGGGAGAGAGAGAGAGAAAGAGGAATGGGAGAGAGAGAGCGAGAGAGAGAAAGACAGGGAATGGGAGAGAGAGAGAGAGAGAGAGAGAGAGAGAGAGAGAGAGAGAGAGAGAGAGAGAGAGAGAGAGAGAGAGAGAGAGAGAGAGAGAGAGAGAGAGGTGGGAATGGGAGAGAGAGAGAAAGAGGGAATGAGAGAGAGAGACAGTGGGAATGGGAGAGAGAGAGGGGGAATGGGAGAGAGAGAGAGAGAGAGAAAGAGGGAATGGGAGAGAGAGAGCGAGAGAGGGAAAGAGGGAATGGGAGAGAGAGAGAGAGAAAGAGGGAAAATGAGAGAGAGGGGGGGAGGGAAGAGAGAAAGATAATGGGAGAGAGAGAGAAAGAGATAATGGGAGAGTGAGAGAGAAAGTGAGATTGGGAGAGAGAGAGAAAGACGGAATGGTAGAGAGAGGGGGGGGGGATGGGAGAAAGAGAGAAAGACGATGGGAGAGCAGAGAAAGAGAGAGAAAGAGGGAATGGGAGAGAGAGAGAAAGTGGGATTGGGAGAGAATGGGGGGGGAGAGAGAGAGAAAGAGCGAATGGGAGAGAGAGAGAGAGAGGAGAGAGAGAGAGAGAGAGAGAGAGAGAGAGAGAGAGAGAGAGAGAGAGAGAGAGAGAGAGAGAGAGAGAGAGAGAGAGGAAATGGGAGAGGGAGAGAGAGATAAAGAAGGAATGAAAGAGAGAGAGAGAAAGAGGGAATGGGAGAGAGAGAGAAAGAGGGAATGGGAGGGAGAGAGAGAGAGAGAGAGAGAGAGAGAGAGAGAGAGAGAGAGAGAGAGAGAGAGAGAGAGAGAGAGAGAGAGAGAGAGAGAGGAAATGGGAGAGAGAGAGGAAATGGGAGAGAGGGGAAGAGAGAGAGAAAGAAAAAGAAAGGAAAATTCTCCCTCATTAGCTTGCAACGGTCTGGTCCGGGCGCCCTCGAGAGGCGCGGAAGAACAGAGCGCGTTCTGCGTCGTGCGAGAACAGGACGCGGGGCTGAAGAACTTCGGGGAATGCGGATGCTAACGGTCGCCGCAGGAAGGACCTGTGCGTGGGAGGCAGGGTATGAGGGACACTGCCGAAGGGGAGCAAAGGGGGAGAGGCCGAGGGAGGAATAAGGACCAGAGAGCCACTGGGGCAGGGAAGGAGGAGGGCAAGAGGGAGGGGGAAGGGCTTGACCTAGGTTGGCCTAAGGTGACTTTGGCCGCCCGCTGGGAGGTTCTGTGCGAGAGGGAGAGAGGGCGGGGCGAGAGGGAGGCTCTGCTGGCGCGGAAATTTCGCTTTTGGGCGAATGGCTCCGAAGGGGAGTGCGCTGCCCGTAGAGTTCTCGATTCCAAAACTGAATGAAGTCTTGCATATCAGAATTATTTGGAGTGCTAGAACTGTTGCTGTTGTGATTACAATTGTTCTTTTTTTTTGTTCTTCATGTGTTTATGGTTGGAATTGATTATATTACCTATATTCTGCTTGTATTTCGTTTGTTCGTTCGCACGTTACGCCTACAGGTTAGCCGGAAACCAAATTCCAAGTGACTTTTACAACAATTATTAAATCTCTCTCTCTCTCTCTCTCTCTCTCTCTCTCTCTCTCTCTCTCTCTCTCTCTCTCTCTCTCTCTCTCTCTCTCTCTCTCTCTCTCCTCTCCTCTCCTCTCCCTCCTCCCTCCCTCCCTCCCTCCCTCCCTCCCTCCCTCCCTCCTCCCTCCTCCTCCCTCCCTCCCTCCCAACCCTCCCTCCCAACCCTCCCTCCCAACCTCCTCCCAACCCTCCCCCCTCCCTCTCTCTGTCTCTCTCTCTCTCTCTCCCTCTCTGCCCTCTCTCTCTCTCTCTCTCTCTCTCTCTCTCTCTCTCTCTCTCTCTCTCTCTCTCTCTCTCTCTCTCTCTCTCAGTCTTCCCCCCCCTACACACGCACCCACTTACACACACGCGCACGCGCGCGCACACGCACACTCACTCACTCACTCACTCACACAAACAGGGAAATGGACGTAAAGAGAAAAGGGAAAAAGAAGGAGGAAAGGTGGGTCTTTTAGAGGAAGGGGGAGGGGTAAGGGGAAAGGCAGACTCAGGGGACTCAAAGAGGAAGGGGGTGGGAAGGGAGGGAGGGAGAATAGGGGAGCGAAGGGGGGGGGGGGTAAAGAGGAAGTGGGAGGGGGCTAGTGTAGGGTTTGCAGTGGGATGGGAGGGAATTTCAGGACTTAGGAGGGAGAGGGGGTGGCAGAGCCGGAAAGGGAAAGGGAAAGGCTGAGGAATAGGGGAAGGGAGATGGGAAGGAAAAGGGAGGCAGGAGGCGAAAGGCGTGGTAGAAGGAGAGAGGAGGGGAGGAGAAATTTTCATTTTTTTTCGTTCTGGGGAATTTCCACGGGTCCGTCAAGTAATCATTATTGTTATATAATGACGTTCCCACGAAAGTTGCCCTCTCGCCTGCTCAAAGGCCTGCTCCATGTTAGCCATCGTAGGGAAGAAAGCGGAGAGAGAATATTGCTCACTGATGGACGCCGCGACCTCGTAGGCCTATATCGAGAGTAATGGGCCGGCCTCTAGGTGTTCGCGTGCGCGGCCGTGACATGGCCGCGTAGGTCGCCGCTGATGGATGTCGGTCGCAAGGGCTAAAGGAGCAAAGTCAGGGCCCCTCGGCCTTCTGCGCAGGGCAGGGGGTCTCCGGGCGAGATAAACCGCCGGGTCTCGTCTTTGAAGCAGGGGATCCACAGACTACTGAGTGCAATCATAATAAGCGAGAAAACAGTTCTCTTTGAGGGCAGATTGTTGTAGGTAGTTCTTGCCAGTTGTTTTTCTCTTTATGCAAGTTCGCGAAATCAGAGGAAAATCGGTAATCTAAAGATAGGTTCCTGAGATATTCATTATCAGTGAGTTATATTATTGAACTATATTAATTATCTGCGAATCGGATCGGACCAGGAGCATGCCCGACAGGTGTTGCTTCGACGGGGAATGATGCCGCGGGCATACCCGAAGCCTTATGCGGATTAGACCCTGTAGGAGTTGGAATGAGCGACCTTACTTCCCTAGGCCTTGGCAGGGCGAACGCGCGTGAGTCGCCGCGCGTCGACCCCGCGACCTGCAATTAGGCGCTCCCACGGCGATTAACCCAGGACTCACTCCCCGAGGGCCGCCGACGCGTGGGAGGGCGGCGTTGCTGTCGGCTCTCCGAAGGGAAGGGCGTCCAAAGCGACAGCCCGCAGGATGGCTTAAGCGCTTGGTGTCCTGCCGGCCTTTGCCTCGATATTACGTAGGCAGAGGTGTTATTGATAATTTTATGGCTATTCTGTTGGGGCATGTGCGTAGGTCCCTCGCCTCGCCGTTCTCTGCTATAAGTACGTGGGAACTTTGTTGAGCGACGCATAGTCCAAAGGATTTCTCTTAAGGTCCAGATTGTTGGGAAGACGCACTGGAGACATCCTCAGCCGTGGGAAAGCCACAGCAAATGGAAGCGACAGCGACGTCGGCCGTAATTGTTCGCCTCCGGAGGCGGAGAAGGGACGACCTCGGTCAGAGGGTAATCATGTGAACGCCGCGCGCGGAGATAACGACTCCAAGGTTTGTGAACGAGGCAGCGCGCATGGAGTAGGGGTGGCGGAGCGTGACTCGATCTGTACAAGGATTTTGACTTTGGCGAGAGTGATGGCCCGATGGGGCAGCGTCGGTGTGAGGAGTGTGGCCCCGACAGACTAACACGAGATGCGCCTCGGCGGGAAGGTCTGGCGAGGCGGAGCACCGCTGGAAATGTGGCTGGATGGGTTTTTGACATTTGTTGCTTACGTTGGCGTGCTTGGGTAGGGCACTCGCTCACTGACAAGGTGAATGGCTACTCTTACGGGACCTCCTGAACGAAACCTTTCACTCGGCCTCCTCAAACCTCCGACGCGCCCGGGACCCGCCGACATTGGCTGTTTATATATATATTTTTTAAAACTAGTTGCACATTTTTCGTC
>NW_027213603.1:5000-7500 GCF_042767895.1 Penaeus vannamei | reverse complement strand
TAGTGTTTTGAGTTCAGTCGTACGAACCGTAGGTACGAGCGTGCGAAGTCATATAAATGTGCTGAGCCCAGGTCCTCGAGGAGAGCTGCCCGTATAAGATTACGTGTCAGGTACAAAGTGTTAATGTGCCGAGTCGAGCATGCTGTGTGTGCCAGGTTCGGCATTCCTGTATACCTGCTAGTTAAGCAATTGTCAGAAGAAGGTAGACGTAAGCTTCAGGCGTAGGCCTAAATGGCACTAGGTGTGCCTTGTCAGTACTAGGGTGTGCTAGGAGAGTGGGTTGAGTGAGGTACAGGTGGTTCGAGTCAAGTGAATAAAGTGACCTGAGTCCAGGTTCCCCTCGACGACGCAGGCGCAGACACTCTCTGGCGCAAGACATGCCAATACCAAGTCAGATTAATGTAAGCCACATCCAGTTCGGGCATACTGGGGCGGGCGAGTCTAATATACCCGTCCTCTCATTAAACAGGGCCCGCTTCGGCCATGGGCGTGGCTTCGTTTAGGCTGGCTTGGCCGTCTTGCTGGCTGCAGTCGCTGCCATATGTTGGATCGCTGCGCCGCTCGTCTCAGTGGTCGCCAGATGAGGCTCTGCTCTCGCTGCCCATGCGGACGCGGGGAGGCGTGGAACGGCGACTCTCGGTGTGTGTGTGTGCGCGTGCGCGCGTGTGTGTCTGTGTGTGCCTGTGTGTCAGTGTATGTATGCGGGTTGCAGCGGCATGTGAGTGTTGGCAGGTCAGGTGCGTGCGCCTCTGTTATGGAAACTGCTGCGCGCGGATTCGAAAGGCGGCAGTGCAATGAGTCACGAACGTGCATAACGAATAGGCCGTAAGTAGTACAGCCATTTGTGAATTGCGTTAAGGGTCAGAAGGGCAGCGCCCTGAGAACTTTCAAAATTGGCCTCAGTAATAGGTGTCACGTAATCAGTCATAGTACTTCTGCTAGAGCGAGAGTAAGAGGAGCGAAAGAGCAAGAGGGAGGATTAAGAGAAAGGGGAAGCAGAGGGAGCGAGCGAGCGAGGCGAGGGAGGAGGGACGGGGTTTCCCGGATGCAAGTGTCGGATGTTCCTCCGAGCGGCGACCTTCCCTTTTGGCCGTTCCCGGGCGCATCTGCGAATTGCGAGCGCTGTCAAGAGCGCCCCGCGAGCGCAGAGCACGTGCGGCCAAAGGTGGGCTCGTGCTTATTGACTTAGCGCGTCCTGATAGGATCTTCATGGTACCTTTGAGCGCGGATGAGAGTGCCATTATGAACGCGAGGAGTGAACCGCCTCTTTGGTTGCCTCCGAGAGTCATTCTGCCAAACGAATAGACAGAGAGATGAAACCGTGACCTTTCTTCAGCACAGGAGAGAGAGAGGGAGAGAGGAAGAGAGGGAGGGAGGGAGAGAGGAAGAGAGGGGGAGAGTGAGAGAGAGGAAGAGAGGGAGAAAGAGAGAGGGGGGGGCATTGCTGCAAGCACTTGCTTTATTTCACGAGAGCAAGACGAGCAGTCGAGACCCGTCGGGCGCCCTTCTCGCCCAGCGGGACTCGGTTATCCGGCCCACTCCTCTGCCCACGCGCGTGTCTTGACCTCGTGCTACCCGTGCTTTCACTCGCGGCTTCCCTCAAGAGGCGAGCTGGCAACGGGCGGCCGGGGCGCTTTCTTTGGCAGAATAACCGCCATCAGCACCACTCCGATCACGCCATTAGCATCGCCTTCTGCTCTAACTCCTCTCGTCTACTTGAAGCAGCCCCGAGTGCGGCGAAGCGCTTGCCGAGCGGCCGACGGGGCGGCTTCGCAACCCTTGCCTTGCCGCCGGTTAGGGCGTCCTCACCGTTTGATTGCTCTTTGTGAAGCATCCTTTGCCCGGACATACATATGGGTCAAGCACGACCTCTCGGGCGCGAGGCCCTCCTGTAAGGTCACGCTGCTTGTTGTTTGGAAATGTCAGCGCGCATTTCAGTGTCGCGCAGTGAGGGCACTGATGAGGGTCATGCTCAGCGCTGTGTCTTGTGCAGTGACGTGATTAGCATCGTCTTTCAGTTTCATTCTCGTATAAAATAAATAAAGTTAAGATGCACTCAGGCAAAGGCCAACACGTGAACTTGCGCCCACAAGCCGATTGGCTGGGCCGTCACCAGAGGAGGAGACTAGCTTTAGATATTCTCTGTTTTTGAACCAGAGGGAAATAGGCCTCAGTTTTGGTCCAAATGGACATATATAATTCTTTGTCTTCAAGGGATAGATTTTCTATGAAACGAAGGTTTAAACCCACATGGCTTCAGTGTGTGTTGCAATTGACTAATTGTCTAAACCTGTTTTTAGACCCCGAGTGTCACAGTTCACGGATTAGACGTGGCAGCGAGTGCGCCCTGTGAGTGCCCAGGTTCAGGCCCATGGGAGAGCCATGATCAGTATTCATGAGGTTCACCCAGCGCTGCCACCAGTAGATGAGACTTCTGAGGCGCAGGGACTTCATCCTAGGTTTATGCCTTAAGCAGTGGATACTTCCTTCTTCCTCTGTT
>NW_027213601.1:22500-27501 GCF_042767895.1 Penaeus vannamei | reverse complement strand
CCTCCCTCCCTCTCTCCCCTCCCTCCCTCTCCCTCCTTCCCTCCTTCCCTCTTTCCATCCTTCCCTCCTTCCCTCTTTCCCTCTTTCCCTCCTTCCCTCCTTCCCTCCTTCCCTCCTTCCCTCCTTCCCTCCCTCCCTCCTCCCTTCCATTTCCTAGTTTTACTTACCTGGTGGCTTTCTTGGCTTTCCTTGCTTATCTTACAAAATTTTAATTTTTTTATCTGTTTGTGAAACTGTGTTTCATGCATTTGCTTTAATGCCTTCGATTCTTAAAGTCTATTCTAGCCATAATATATTTTTTCAAGATTTTAATGTCTGTTAGTAACTCACAGAATAGTTAGTATGCTGATTTACATATTTTTACACTGCTCTTTTTATGCTTTTAAATTATACTGATTTGTGAATACTTTCCAATTATTTTTGTATAAATATATATATATATATATATATATATATATATATATATATATATATATATATATTAATGTATATAGAATTATTATCAAGAATAACCATTGTATATGGAAATAAAGTTCTGATTCTGGTTCTCTCTCTCGCACCCTCCCTCTTTTTTCTCTCTCTCTCTCCCTTTCCCTCTCTCTCACTTTCTCTCTTCTCTTCTTCTCTTATCTTCTGTCTTCTTCTTCTCTTCCCTTCTCTTCTCTTCTCTTCTTTTCTCTTCTCTCTCTCTCTCTCTTCTCGTTTTGCTCATGTTACATTTACTAAGGGCACCTACTTTATGTAATAAATAAATGTATTCATATATTCTTTCATATTCCCAACATATCTAAGATTATTTAAATAAGAATGTAAAAGAATGAAGGCCATGGCACATTGAAGTACAAGTGTAAGTACGCAGTTACACCCGTGGTTAGGTGTTTGGCCAAGAGCAAAAGCAATCCCTGCTCCTTTTCTTTCCTGTGGCATTGTCTAAGTTGAAGTACAGGACCCTGAAATCCCGAGGGTTTTATAAATTTTTGTATTACATTATGTTTTTTTTATGATATTTAATACGGTGTCTAGGATTTTAATATCACTTTTCATCTTTTAGTTTCTACAAACGTTCATTGTACTTCGGAAAAATATTTTTTTCATGAAATTAAGATATCTGATCTAAGAAGAAAAATATCACATACGAGGAACCTTCATTTCACTGATATATTTTTTTGCAAAGGAATCACGAGGTAGAGGAGATGCCTCAGAAATTCCCGAATATTCTGAAAGACCCGAAAATCCCCCGAAAGTCCTTAGAGTAACTCCTGTTTACAGCTCACCCGAAGATGACAGTGGGTATGAGAGCAGCGAGGCCAGCCAGCATGAGTGTGACTCCGGGCATGTTCTTCGTCAGGAAGACTGGGAAGAGGTTATCGTAGGCGAGGGAACCGAAGAGCTGAGCCAGCTGGTCCACCGAACTCAGCACTGTGAAGACTCGGCCTGGGTGACGAAAGGGGGGTAAGGATCAGCTGCGGGTGCTCGTGATATAGTCTTAATTGGGGGTAGCGAAGGTAATCGATTTTGCTGTGGGCACTGTCTTAACTGTGATAATTGTCCTAACTGTGGCTAGTAATGGTAAAAGTTTATAATGGCAAATTGTGATTGTGGGCCATCATGATAAAAATTCATAATTGTAGTCTTAGTGCCGAGGATTTATCATTTTAGGATTTCAAAATTACTTTTCGCTTTTAATTTCTACAAACATCACGTTGATTTTATCCAGAGGGTGTGGGTCGTGAATAGTATAACCAGTTTAAATAGTTCAACTTGTGACTGGAGGATAGTAGTAACTGTGGGTCTTCCCTTGGGAGCCCTAGTTGTGGGTTGTTAAAGGAATGGTTATAGATGTAGAATGTGTATATATATGTAAAAACATATTTTTCAAACTGATAAATGGTTTATTTCAGAAAGTCTAGGCGCATGAAAGCTAGTTACATAATATTGTGACATAAATTAGTAGATATAAATCAGTGAAAAAAAATGATTGGTCTCGTAAAGTTTGCAATGAACTAGTCGTCTATTTCAGATTCATTTCCATTTTAGAAGTAGGCCTACCTTGTTCATTTTCGCCCACGAGACTTGACATGATAGCACGAACGCTTACAAACAGATATTGCCCGAAGACAGCGGTCACCAGAGCTGTAAAGATAAAGTCGTGGAACGTAAGTATTGCACATTATATACAAACATGCAAAATTTTGTTGCACACATAAACAAACAGACATACGCACACATTCAACCACAAAAACACTAAAATGAGCGTACTATTCCAACTTACCCCCAAATACCATTGAGGGCTTGTAGGCACTGCCCAACACAATGAAGTAGGCAGCGCGACTCAGGCCTCCCAGGACACCGAGGGAGGCGTCCCTGAGGCCCAGACAGCGGCGCAGAAGCGGTAGCAGCAACAGGAGCGCCACGCCGTCCACGCCGCACTTGAGAGCGAAAAAGGTTGCGTACCTGGTAAAGGACCAGCCCAGCTTGGCCTTCACGTACAGGAAGATGACATCCGATTCCGCTGAGAATGAACGGGAAAAGTGATGAGGGGGTGTTAAGTTTCTGGAGAGAGAGGGGGGGGGGGGTAGGAGCAGACAGAGACAGAGAAAAAAGGTCATTCTCTCCTGGAATTTAATTTCGTTTTTTTACGTTTGTATGCACTTCCAACAAGAGACGCACCTGGTACAACGAAGGATATAAAGAAGTTGGCAATGACGGACGCGACGACCATGTTTCGGACGCCGTTTGGCCGGTACCGGAAAGTTGTCCTCAAAGCATCGAGAAGACGTCCAAAAACGCCATCGTGTTCCCCATCGTCTTCTCGCTCATATTTCTCTCCTTTCGCTTGAGTTATTGCTGAGACTCTTTCTTCCTCCTTTAATTTTTCATATCCTTTCTCTTCTTTGGCATTCGCTTCGTGATAAAGGCTCTCAGAGGAAGCAGGCCTCTGAGGGTCTCTGGTAAATGCGCGCGGGATCACTTGGCCGTCGCACGCATCGCCCGGGTCGTCGCAGTGGCAATGGTCACCGTCGGGACAATGGCCGTCTCCCAGCCAGCCGTCGGAGTGGCAGTGATCGAAGCTAGGATGGGAAACGTCACTGATACAAGAATCAGTACAGTGACTGCGGTGATCATCACTGCAATGGCTGGAGTCATCAGTTAAGCAAAAGCTATGAGTTACTGTCATGATTTCCGGGTACAGTGATGATGACGCTCGGCCCGAAGTGTTCGGCGCTTCTTCACTGTCCACTTCATCAACCGCTCGCTCGAATCCGACACGCTCGCCCCACCTTGACGTCAAGAGGTCGTCGCGCATGGAGACTCCCTTTACTACGCCAGCCTTTACTTCACATGCTTTTGCAGATCGTTGTTGCACGCTAATCGGCGTTGAATTTGGTGCAGGATACGAACGACTCCGAGATCTTCCGACGTCTTCCGAGACATCACCTGGGACATATTGCAGGTCTGACAGGTATTCGGGAGGAGTCCCATACCTGCTGGCCGGGTTGGACATCCCCGCCACACTCGTTACTATTCCGAAGGCGGCGCTGAGGGCATGGCGGGCATGCAAGTAGTTCTCCTGCGAGAACATGTCAGGAGTGGGAGTGCCATATGGACTATGGTTGTCCGGGGATTCCGGTTTAACAGTGAGCTCGGGAGGAGTGCCGGAGCGACTCCCACCTCCTCTGAGACTGACCGGAAGGACGGAGTAGTCCCCACAGTCCTCACCCTCTGGAGACGTTTCGATGATGTCGGCGACTGTGTGGCGGCTGGCGGTGATGTGACTGCCCTGTGAAAGAACAGAATGCCCAGTCCCCTGGAAAGTGCCATAATTGTGGTCACTGGGGGGGGACTGGCCAGGAGAGTCAACTTCATCTTCACCCACGTTGCTGCTTCGTGGTGAGCCTCCATCGTCGGGAAGGATGAATATGATGTATAGGAAGTTAATAACCGCCAAGCCCTCCGCACCTGCAGTAGTCCGAGGAAATGTAGTTCTGAGTAACGGTGTTAAAGAGAGAGGGAGAGTCACTCAGATAGTGAGGCACACAGTCAAGATACAGAGGCAACGAAAAATGACTGACTGCAAACACACACCCAAGAAAAGCACAGCATGTGTTGCCCCGAGGTAGTCCGTGAGGAAGGGCAGCGAGAGGAGGCCGACTGCGCCCCCGAGGAAGATGGCCGCCTCGAGCATGCTGAGCCGGACTGTCCGTTGGCTCTCGGGGGATTTCTGGATCACGTAGCTCGTCACCGCCGACTGTTAGAGAGGGGAGGCTGGGGCATTGTTTCATTGTCCAAATTAACAAGTAATGATTTTGATAGAATAGAGAGGATTGGATAAATATACTAAAACCAATAAATTGTTTTTGTTAATCGACCTAATCATCATTTAGAATTAGTGACGTTCCTTAATGCTGCACTTAACACATGGTAATCAACGCTGCCGTTTGCTTCGATAAGGTATTTGACACAACCATGAGCATTTACATATCATCCGACAGCCATCAGTATTAACAGACTACTCAATCCTAGCAGGAATATTAACATGGTACATATTGATGTTCCATGAATTTCATTATGGAACTCGACCATTAATAATACTATATAAGGCGCTACTATGAACCTAAGTAGGATACTAAACTCTCTATCAAATGCGTACCTTCAGAGTCACGTATCCGCCGGAGATGTTGCCGATGGCGATGGCGATGAAGATCAGGTAGATGGGCAGCTGAGGAAAAGTGGCCAGAACCACGATTCCAAGTGCCCACATGATCATGCACACGACAGGCGCAATCATAAGCACCTTCTTTGAACACCTGCAGGGAGAGATATTATTGCATGTCACCACCATCATCACATAATCATCATCATTTTTTATTAATATAATTTTATTATCATTACCACAATCACTATAATTATCATGACTGCTATCACCATTAATATATTTTCTTATCATCATCACCATCTTCATTATCGCTATCATTATAAGCATCCACAACCTGTCCATCC